>NW_028234437.1:21729914-21734914 GCF_977035675.1 Penaeus japonicus | reverse complement strand
ATTGTTATTATCATAATAACGTTGATGATGATGTTAATCATCATCCTTATCAGCATTATTATCAGTACTGTTATTAACATTATTATTATTATTATTATTATTATCATAATTTGTTATAATTGTTATTATCATTATTATTATCATCATAATTTGTTATAATTGTTATTATCATCATTATTAATATCATTATCAATAATGATGATAATGATAATGATGATAATGATAATGGTGATAAGGACGATGATGATGATAATGGTAATGATGATGATGATAAGGACGATAGAAAAAGTAATTATGATAATTATTAGTGTTATTATCATTATTCTTTCACTCTTATCATACCACAACCACCATCATCATCATTATGATCATACTTACCATCATCACTATTACCATCACCATCATCATCACCACCACCCCCTCATCATTATCATCACTCCTATCATCACCACCACTACCCACATCATCACCATCACCCCCACCATCATAACCACTTCTACCATCACCATCATTATCACCACACCACTCCATCATCATTATCATCACTCCTATCATCACCACCACCCCACCATCACCACCACCATCATCATTATCAACATTCCTTTCATCACCACCACTACCCCCATCATCACCATTACCCCCACCATCATCACCACCCCACCATCATCACCACCACTCCATCATCATTATCAACATTCCTTTCATCACCACCACTACCCCCATCATCACCACCCCACCATCATCACCACCACTCCATCATCATTATCAACATTCCTTTCATCACCACCACTACCCCCATCATCACCACCCCACCATCATCACCACCACCCCATCATCATTATCATCACTCCTATCGTCAACACCACTACCTCCATCATTACAATCACCACCACCATCATCACCACCTCCACCATCATCACCACCTCCACCATCATCACCACCTGCACCACCCCACCATCACCACCACCACCACCACCCCATCATCACCATCACCACCACCACCAATCCATCATCACCATTACCATCACCACCCACCCATCATCACCATCACCAGCCCCACCCACCCATCATCACCATCACCAGCCCCACCCTCATCATCACCACCATCACCACAACACCACCCTCATCATCACCATCATTCCCATCGAAGCGCGCAGCAAAGTCACCAAACACAGTCTTTGATTCTTTACACTGTACTGTCACTTTGTCATGTCTTAGTGTGAATTAATGATGAGGTGACCTTATGAGGCAAATGAAGTGGCAGGGAAGGGGGTGGGGGAGGGGAGGGGAGGGGAGGGGGAAGGGGAGGGGAGGAGTGTCTGGTGGTTATATACGTGGTGGCGGAATTTTCTGTTATGTTTATCATATATGTATATATATATGTATATATATATATATACATATATATATGTATATATATTTATATATATATACATATATGCATATACATATATGTGTGTGTGTATTTATTCGTATATTTACATATACATCTATATATACATACATACATACATACATATATATATATATATATATATATATATATATATATATATATATATATATATATATATATACATATATCTTTCTGTCTATGTATATATTTATGCATACCCACACCGGCACACACAAACACCCACACACCCACCCACCAACACACACACACACACACCTCACACTCATTGAATCATTACTGTTATGATCATGATAAATTATGTCCATTTTCTGAAAACTGTCATTTATATATTACATGTCATCAAAATTTCCTTGCAACATAATCAGTATGCAAAACACGACTAATCAATGATGACAATGCATATGATAACAATAAATATGAATAATAATGATGACATGATGATGATGTTGATAGTAAAAAATATATGATGATGATGTGACAAAAATGATAAACAAAAATAATTATTTATATCTTCATTATCATCCCTGTGATTAGAGTGATGATGATAGTGATGACGATAATCAGGATGATTATCACTTTATATATTATGATAAATATTAATGTAATTATTATCGCTCCAAATAATGATAATGACAGCGACAGTAATAATAATGATGATTGATAGTGATAATAGTAATGAAGATGATGATGATAATTAGATGATGATGGTGATGATTAAATCAACGATGATAAAATTGATAGCAGTAAAAGTAATGATATAAATAACAATATTGATAATAATGATAACAATAAAATGATACTTGTCATCATGATAACGAGGATAATTATAACAAGGTTAATTCAAGGGATAGTAATGATGATAATGATATTCATATCCGTGATAATGATAATGGTAAAAATAATGATGATGATAATGATAATGGTAATGATAATGATTATAAAAATAATGGTGATAATGATAATTATGATTTTAATAATAGTGAGGATAATGATAACAATAACAAAAATAGTAATAATGGTAGTAATGATAGTAATGACGATAATTTTAATGATAATTACAATGATGATAATAATGTTGATAATAACACTGATTATAGTTATGATCATGATGGTAAAGATAATGATAATAATAATAATGATGATGATAATGATAATAATAATAACAACGATGATAATGGAAATGATGATGGATGATAATGACAACAGTGATGATAATTTTCCCCTCTCTCTCTCTCTCCCTCTCCTTTCCTCTCTCTCTCTCTCACTCCCATTCTCCCCTCTATCCCTTACCTGGTCTTTCCCCTCCCCCCCTTTATCTATATCTCTTTCCCTCTCTCCATCTCCTCTCCTCCCTCCCTCTCTCTCCACCTCCTACCCCTTACCTGGTATCTCCCTCTCCCCCCTCCCTCTCTCTCTCTCCACCCCTACTCCTTACCTGGTCTCTCCCCTCCCCCCCCCTCTCTCTCTCCCTCTCTCTCTCCCTTACACTCCTCTACCCCTTACCTGCTCTCTTCCCTCTCCTACCCCCCTCTTTCTCTCTCTCTTTCTCCCTCCCTCCTTCCCTCCCCTATCTCCCTCTTCACCCCTTACCCCTTATCTGGTCTCTTCCCTCCCCTCCCCCTCCCTCTGTCCCCTATCCCCCCTACACTCCTCTACCTGGTCTCTTCCGTCCCCCCCCTCTTTCTCTCTCTCTTTCTCTTTCCCCTTTCATCCTTCTTCACGCCTCTTCAAGTCTACCTCCAAGAATCAATACCACTGTTTGTCGAAGTAACACCCATTGTTGGGTTATATCGACCAGGTATATCCCCTCCCTCCCTCCCTCCCTCCCTCCCTGCATGCCTGCCTGCCTTCGCGAACGAGGTCTTGTTAACGCAGGAGGGTTGGGGAGGGGGGTGGTGTGTAGATGGGGGGGAGGGGTGTGTGTGGGTGGTGGGGGGAAGGGAGGGAGATGGGGTGGGGGGGTTGGGGGAAGGGAGGGAGTGGGTAGGAAGAGGTTGGGGGGTTGGGAAGAAGGTAGAGGGTATATGGGTATATGGGTGGGTGGATGGGGGTGGGGGAGGGGGGAGGGGGTGTATTGAGTAGGGAAGGGAAGTGGGTAGGAAGAGGTTGGGGTTGGGGGTTGGGAGTTAGGTTGGGGGGATGGGAGGGTGGTAGTGGTAGGAGGGGGTAGGGGAGGTAGGATGGGGGATAGGAGGAGGGGGGAGTAAGAGAGGTTAGAGGATAGGAGGGGGGGGGTGTAGGAGGGTGACAGAAGGATTACGGTGTAGGGAAGGTTGAGTAGTGGGGTGAGGAGTGTAGTGGGGTTGAAAGGGGTAGCAGGGAGGTTGGGGGGGAGGGTATGTAGTATTGTAATTATGTGGGAAGGGCTTAACTAAAGGTATGGGATTCTGGATGTGTTTGTAATGTGTTATTGTTATCATTATTATTATCAAATTATCATTATCATCATCATTTTCATCACTCTCATTATCTTCACTATCATCATTATCATCACTATCATCATTACCATTATCACCACTATCATCATTATTATTACGATCATCTTTATCATTTTATCATTATTATCATCATTTTATCATTATAATGATGATATTGATGATATCAAGCATTTACGGTTTCATGGGGATTATAAGGATAATATTAAAGATAATGATAATTGCCATCATTACGGTTTTTGTTGTTATGAATGTTATTGCCATTGTTATCATTTCGGTTATCAGTAATAGAAGGATGATTTTCATTATCATTATTATTGTTGTCATTATCATTATTATCATTGTCATTATTATAATTGATGATACTATTATCTTTAATATTATCACTTTCATTATCATTATTGTTATCGTTATATTAATGCTATCATTATAGTTATTGTTATCATTATAATATTGCTATCATAATAAATATTGTCATAATTGTTATCATCTCTCTTGTTACTATTATTGTTATCATTATCATCACTACCATTATTATTATTGTTACCATTTTCATGACTATTACTATCATTATCATCATCCTTATTGTTATTTTTATTATCATTATCATTATTACTACTGTCAAAATCATCATAGTTTTATTGATTAGAAAAACAGACTAGTAAAATAGAGGAAGAATCAAGGGAATGAAAGGAAGACAAGAAAACAAAGAGAGAAAGAAGGAAAGAAAAAAAAATAACGGAAGTAAAGAAAGAATATAAAAAAATAAACAGAAAAAAGAGCCAAAAGAAAAATAAGGAAAAGGAGAGAAACACTGAAAAAAGTAAAGTAAATAAAACAAAGGACATGAAAGAAAATAGCAAGATAAAAAAAAGAAAAGTCGATAAAGAAGAGAAAAGGAGAAACGAAAAAATTTTATTCGAGAAAGAGAGAGAGAGAAAAAAAATCTGAATCTTCCACATCTACATATTCATTCCGTAGTAAAGAAAGAGTGGAAAAAATGAAGAATAAGAAAGAAAAGTAGAAGAAAAAAAACGAAGTTATGTTTCTATGATGATTATATAATATGTTTGTATATTATATCAAATACATCAATATACGTATATTACAGTGAAATACATTACCACAATAGGGCATTAATTATGCAC
>NW_028234437.1:21702414-21704914 GCF_977035675.1 Penaeus japonicus | reverse complement strand
ACACACACACACACACACACACACACACACACACACACATATATATATATATATATATATATATATATATATATATACATATATAAACACACACACGACAAACACACACACACACACACATATATCGGAGACAGGACAACAGGTGGACAAAGAAAACAACATAATGGGAAATACACGACATAAAGAGACCAAAGGCAAGACCAATGACAAGATGGCGGGATGAAATATGAAATAGTCGATATGATGATGTATTAATAATATATCATATATATATATATTATATAATATTATGTATTATATATAATATATATATATATATATATATATTAATATATATATTATATATATAGACGAAGAGAGAGAGAGAGAGAGAGATAGAGATAGAGATAGAGATAGAGAGAGAGAGAGAGGGGGGGGGGGGGAGCAGCCTGAAAGCAAATCCAATGAATAAGTACCGTAAACACCAATTGTTTTTGACATGCCATTTTATCGGTGATAGCTAGGGCAAAAAGGTAGGTTTTACATTATTGTATTACAATTAGCGAATGCATTACAAGTCAAATTGAGTTTGAATTGATGAAGTGAATTAAGTACGATTGATAGATACATACATAGATACATACACTCATACATACATATAAGCATACACTCGCACACACACACACACACACACACACACACACACACACACACACACACACACACACACACACACACACACACACACATATATATATATATATATATATATATATATATATATATCTCACTCTTCATTACATTTACATTACATATAAATACACGATAATATAGTACTAAAATGGATCTCAACCCATAATAATCTAGCATATTAAACTGAAAAAAAACTTACAAAGAAAAAAATAAGGAATGGCAAAAAAAAAAAAGAAATAAAAAAAGTGAAAATGTTGCCGTGACTAAAGGTAAATTTTGATTTCAACATTGAATTTGCACAGATTCAGGGCAGCTTCCTCGATATTGTGCATTTATGAATAGGCCTGCAATGAGGAATTGAGAAGATTGTACGAAAGATTTTGAAAGAATCTGAAGAATATTTGCCAGATATAGTGATATTTTTTAATTATGTTTTATTTGTTTTTGATACTTTATAGATAAACAAACATATTTATACTTATAAACTTACAATTTCAAGGAATAGTAAAAACAGGGTAAGGGCATCCATTGTTTAGAAAAAAAAAATTCCAGATAAGAAAAAAAATAGTTAAAAGAGATATTACATCCTGTAAAGATTGAAGTTTTAATGGAATTAATCTCAAATTGCTTGGGGGCGAAGGATAAGAAATTGGTTTCGTAACCTGTGAACGACGTTTAAGGAAAGTACAAGACAGTATAGCCTATAGAGGCTTCCTATTCTCGGGAGCAATGAAACCTCACAAGAGGACATGAATTCCTGTTATCGTATTGGTGTGTAAATCTTATATTCTGATATTTAGGAATTCATTCAAACTTTGAAGTTGAAGACATGTTCTGGATCTTTGAACTGTAAAAGGATATCATTTTATGGCTATTATTTTATAGAGTAAAGGTTTGAATTTGTAGGGACATTTACAGTCTCCGGGGGTCTGCTCTTTTTTTTTTTTTTTTTTTTTATAATGGCCATAAAAAGCGCTTTGTAGATATTAGGTATACGATCGAAAATGTACATTGCTATCTTTCGTTTAATATTAAGGGCGTCGTGTAGAACTTTCCAATCAAAGCAGAATAGGGAGTCTTTTTTTTTTTTGGGTTTGACAAAACAAGGTTCAATAGATGAATACGTTCTGTTATATTACAAGGTTCTACTTTCGTAGATCTTTGAAAGGTTTCCAGTGATAATAGTCAACTAGTTAGTGACCACACCGAAGCAACCTCATACAATTTTTTTATGTCGCAAAATCAGTATGTTTGTGGAGAGTTCGAGGATGAGGACAAAAAGGAAACCCTAAACTATTGTGTTGCGCACGGTTATTCCTAGGAACTGACCTGACAAAAGGGATGTGCTTGTAGGTTTTTGGGGACGCGGAAGGGAAATCTGGAAGGATTTGTAATTGCTATATGTTATAAAGCCACACACTCACCACACAACGCTAACACACACAAACACACATGCACACACACACTACTACACACACTCACACACCACACACACCCCCCCACACACATTATATAGAAATGTATATATATATATATATTATATATATATACATATATAAACACACACTACGACAAACAACACACACCACACTCACACACACACACATATAGAGTAGTCAGGGACGCAACAGAGTGGACAAAAGAAAACAACAGAAGTGAAATGCACGCCACAACAAAGAGACCAAAGGCAAGGACCTAGGCAAGGATGGCGGGGATTGATGGAAATAGCGGATGATGATGAAAAATTAATATATATATAGTTAATATTTATATACTATATATATATATATGTTATATTATAAATATATATATAATATATAATATAGGG
>NW_028234437.1:21684914-21689914 GCF_977035675.1 Penaeus japonicus | reverse complement strand
TATATATAAATAATATATAATATATTAAAGTAAATTGTATATATATATATATATATATAAAAAATATATATATATATATATATATATACAACATATATTTGTGTGTGTTGTGTGTGACAAATACATTTATATATATACATATATATATATATATTATATATATATATATATAATATATATAATATATATATATATATATATATATATATATATATTCACATACACACACTCACACACACACATTTATATATATATTATTATATATATCTATATATCGATATATATATAATATATCTATCTATATATAATATATACATACATATACACATGTGTATATACACATGTAACACACACAGACACACACATAAATACATACACACAATATGAAATGCAAATGACACAAAACATAAAACCATAAAACTGCATCATAAAGAGACATCATTCGACAGCACATAAAACTCATTAAGCCTGGATTAATCTCTTCGACTAATTAACAAGAGATTATAACAAATTAGGCCAAATTTCGCTAAGTATTCGCAATCGAATCTTGTTCTGAGAAGCTTTTGATATATCTTATTTATTTATTTTATTTTTTATATTTTTTTATCTTTTGTGATGAGATTTAAGGATTGCCAATTAAGCTCAACTTTTGGGACTTATTTTCTATCTTTTTAAAATTATCTTTTTCTAGAAAGTTTGTTGGAGATGATGTGAAATATGTTGTATTCGTTAGTTTGGGGGACTGTTATTCATTATAGTTATTCTACTCATTATGCAATTAGTTATTGTATCATTATCGTCTTCATCATTATAATTATTATATGTATGTATGTGTATATGTATGTATATATATATATTTATATATATATATATATATACATATATATATTTATTACATTTTTATATATATATTATATATGTAAATATTATAATGTATATATATATCTATATATTATATATATATATATATTATATTTATATAGTACATACATATTATTTGTGTGTGTGTGTGTGAGTACCCAAATATTTTATATATACATTATATATATATATATATATAAATATATATTATATTATATATATATATAATATATAATATATATATATATATATTCAATACACACCACGCACACAACACATTATATATAATATATATATATATATATATTATATATATATAATATATATATATATATTTATATATATTTATACATACATATACACATGTGTATATACACATGTATACACACACAGACACACACATAAATACATACACACAATATGAAATGCAAATGACACAAAACATAAAACCATAAAACTGCATCATAAAGAGACATCATTCGACAGCACATAAAACTCATTAAGCCTGGATTAATCTCTTCGACTAATTAACAAGAGATTATAACAAATTAGGCCAAATTTCGCTAAGTATTCGCAATCGAATCTTGTTCTGAGAAGCTTTTGATATTATCTATTTTTTTATTTTTTATTGTTTTATCTTTTTTGTTATGAGAATTTGAAGGATTGCCAATTAAGCTAAACTTTTTGGACTTATTTTCTATCTTTTTAAAATTATCTTTTTCTAGAAAGTTTGTTGGAGATGATGTGAAATACTGTATGTATTCTTTAGTTTGGGGGACTGTTATTCATTATAGTTATTCTAGCTATTATGCATTTTAAATTATTATTTTCAATATATATATATATATATATATATATACATATCATATATATATATATAATATATATATATATGTAAATAAATGTATATAATATATATATTATATATATATTTTATAGTATTATATATATATACATACATATATTTGGGTGTGGTGTGTGTGTACAAATACATATATATATATACTATATAATATATATATATAGATATATATATATATATATCTATATTATATATATATATATATATATATATATATTCACATACACACACCACACACACACACATTTATATAGATATATATATTATTTATATATATTATATATATATATTATATATTATATATATACTATATATACATACATATACACATGTGTATATACACATGTATACACACACAGACACACACATAAATACATACACACAATATGAAATGCAAATGACACAAAACATAAAACCATAAAACTGCATCATAAAGAGACATCATTCGACAGCACATAAAACTCATTAAGCCTGGATTAATCTCTTCGACTAATTAACAAGAGATTATAACAAATTAGGCCAAATTTCGCTAAGTATTCGCAATCGAATCTTGTTCTGAGAAGCTTTTGATATTATCTATTTTTTTATTTTTATTTTTTTATATTTTTTTATCTTTTTTGTTATGAGAATTTGAAGGATTGCCAATTAAGCTCAACTTTTGGGACTTATTTTCTATCTTTTTAAAATTATCTTTTTCTAGAAAGTTTGTTGGAGATGATGTGAAATATGTTGTATTCGTTAGTTTGGGGGACTGTTATTCATTATAGTTATTCTACTCATTATGCAATTAGTTATTGTATCATCATTATCGTCTTCATCATTATAATTATTATCAGAGTTATTATTATTATTATTATAATTATGATTTTCATCATTATCATTATTCTGTCTTTATTAACATCATCATTATTATTGCTATCATGATTATCATAATTGCCATTATAATTGCCATCACCATTATTGTTACTATCATCATGATTATCTTTGTCATTTTCATTCTTATGAGTATCATTATTATAACAATCACAATCATAACTATTGTCATCATCTCCTATTACCGTCATTGTAATTATTCCCGTTACCAATACTTACATCATTGATATTAGCAATTAATTGCCATTATAATTGCCATCACCATTATTGTTACTATCATCATGATTATCTTTGTCATTTTCATTCTCATTATTATCACAATCACGATCATAACTATTGTCATCATCTCCTATAATATTACCGTCATTGTAATTATTCCCGTTACCAATACTTACATCATTGATATTAGCAATTAAATTCTGTCTTTATTAACATCATCATTATTATTGCTATCATGATTATCATAATTGCCATTATAATTGCCATCACCATTATTGTTACTATCATCATGATTATCTTTGTCATTTTCATTCTCATTATTATCACAATCACGATCATAACTATTGTCATCATCTCCTATAATATTACCGTCATTGTAATTATTCCCGTTACCAATACTTACATCATTGATATTAGCAATTATTATTATTATTATTATTATTATTATTATTATCAATTGTAATGTCGCGAGTATTAGTTATTAGTCATTATCGTCATTATCATCATTGTAATTATCATGACGATTGCTAGCAGTAGTTATGTTTTCTGATCATTGTCACTATTAGTAAAAGTAGCATTACCGTAATCATTATCGTCTTTATTACTATTATTATTATCCTCAATGAAATTTGCTTCAGTATTGTCATTATCAGAAGTAAAAATAACATTACTTTCATCATTACCTAGAGTAGTATTAGCAGTAATATTACAATTTATTTTATCCTTGTCATTATTAAAGAAAGAAAGAAAAAACTGTTTCACCAACTCGTATTCTCGCATTTTTCTATAAAAGAAAGAAAGAAGAAAAAAGAGAAATCAGAAAAAAAGGAAAAAAATAGAAAAAAAAAAATAAAAAAAATAAATACATGACTAATGACTTTCCAATTTTCATTACCAGAGTTTGCATCCGCCTTACCCTGTTTTGTTTTTGTTTTTGTTTCTTTGTTTTTCTCTCTCGTAAAAACAACAGCAACAGCCGACTACTCGAACTTCCCGAACTTCGAATCAACTTCAGAAAAGAAAATCAACTATTTTACCATCCGTCGTATTCGTCGTTTATCAACTTGCAAGCTATTTGGCAACATGCAACTTCTATTTTGCATTTGCTTTGATGAGAGAGAGAGCTCATTAGGGGTAAAGTAAGGTACGGTGAGGTATGGTGAGGCACTGGAACGGTACGGTACGGTACGGTACGGTATGGTGCGGTATAGATTGGTACGGTACGGTATGGTGCGGTATGAAACGACACGGTGCGATATGGTGCGGTATGAAGCGGTACGGTGCGGTATGAAACGGTACGGTGCGGTACGGTATGGTGCGGTATAGATTGGTACGGTACGTTGTGTTGCGGTATTAAATGGTACGATACGGTATTGTACGGTATGAAACGGTACGGTGCGGTATGGTGCGGTATAAATCTTAGCCTAACCCTCTAGTGTGAGGGAAAAATGGAGAGTGAGATGGAGAAGAGACAGAAAGATAATGATGATAACGTGTTAACATGCTAACAGCAATAGTGATGATTACAATGAGTAGGAATATAGTGATGATTATGGTAATGATAACGACAACAACAACAACAATAACAATCATATCAACGTTCATAACAACAATGACACAAACAATAACAACAAAACAAAGAAACAATAGAATTATAAAACAAAACAAAACAAACAAACGACCTCTACCCACACACGGATACAAGTTTACCTTCAAGATGTAAACATTGATTCATTTTCACTGTAAATATTTACAGTTTTGAAAAAGGGCATTGTTTGACGAATGCAATTAGTTTGTTTGTTAATTTTTCTGTTAGTGTTTATGTAATGTGTTCATGATATGTTTTTTTTTTTTTTTTTCTCTCTCTCTCGAACAAGTGGTTGTGTGTATTTCGTTAACTTTTTTATGGTATCGTATCTGTAGTTTGTTGTTGTTTGTTTGTCTATGTGTTTGTTTATTTAATTGTTTTAAACTCTGGTGAAAGATACATAGAGAGATTGATTGCGTAATCCGTTTTATTTTATTTTATTTATTATTATTATTTTTTTACACTGGTCGGTTTAACGAACAATCCGTGTAACAAAGTTTTCGAAACTCTATTATTGTTTTGGGATTCATCAATTTACCCTATATGTGTATGTGTGTGTTTGTGTGTGTGTGTGTGTGCGTGTGTGTGTGGGTGGGT
>NW_028234437.1:21652414-21654914 GCF_977035675.1 Penaeus japonicus | reverse complement strand
TATCTATCTATCGACCTACCTATCTATCTACCTATCTATCCATTATTATATCTATCTATCTATCTATCTATCTATCTATCTATCTATTTACCTACCTACCTACCTACCTACCTACCTATCTACCTTGTATCTATCTATCGACCTACCTATCTATCTACCTTCTATCTATCTATCGACCTACCTATCTATCTACCTATCTATCCATCTATCTACCTATCTATCTATCCATCTATCTATCTATCTATTTACCTACCTACCTACCTACCCATTTATCTACCTTGTATCTATCTATCGACCTACCTATCTATCTACCTTCTATCTATCTATCGACCTACCTATCTATCTACCTATCTATCCATCTATCTACCTATCTATCTATCTATCTATCCATCTATCTATCTATTTACCTACCTACCTACCTACCCATTTATCTACCTTGTATCTATCTATCTACCTTCTATCTATCTACCTACCTATCTATCTACCTATCTATCTACCTATCTATTCATCTATCTACCTATCTATCTATCTATCTATCCATCTATCTATCTATTTACCTACCTACCTACCTACCCATTTATCTACCTTGTATCTATCTATCTACCTTCTATCTATCTACCTACCTATCTATCTACCTACCTACCTACCTACCTACCTATCTATCTATCTATCTATCTACATACCAACCTATCTACCTACCTATCTACCTACCTACCTATCTATCTATATCTATCTATGTTTCTATACACATATCCACGAGCGCGCTTTAACACACCCACCTCAGAATTCCAGACGAAAAACTTTCAGTCGAATAAATTCAAAGAAGGTAACTTTCCATCGTTTACTGGATTTCGTTTCAGGATGTTCAGCTAATGAACACCATTAAAGGTTTCGTCCCCTGTGCACAAATTCAAAACGATTTTGGATTAAGTATATTCCCCGGAATTGCATTCTTGGCGTGTGTTCCAAGTGAAGATAAAATGGATTCCTGTATAGGTGGAGATTGAATTGAATGAGGAAGAGAAAGAGTGAGAATGAGAGAGTGAGAGAGAAATAGAGAGAGAGTGAGAAAGAGAGAGAGAGAAAGAGAGAGAGAGAGAGAGAGAGAGAGAGAGAGAGAGAGAGAGAGAGAGAGAGAGAGAGAGAGAGAGAGAGAGAGAGAGAGAGAGAGAGAGAGGAAGAGAGAGAAAAGAGAGGAAGAGAGAGAGAGGAAGAGAGAGAGAGAGAGAGAGAGAGAGAGAGAGAGAGAGAGAGAGAGAGAAAGAAACTGAGTGAGTGAGAGGGAGAGAGAGAGAAGGGGGGGGGCGAATTAATTAATATATATATGAATGCTGATAATGTGGAGATTTTTTCAAAGATAATTTAAAAGGTTGTCATCACCAGATCGTAATTATTATCATTATTATTATTATCATTATTTTCATAAACTCTCTGATGATATAATAATTATAGCAATATTAATCTTAATCATAATAATGTTGATGATGATAATAGTTATAAAAAACACCGTCGTTATTGTTCTTATCATTATTAGGATTGCAATTACTATCATTATCATTATCATCATCATCATTAGTACCATGCTCATTATACTTACATCAGTAACAACCATAGTAACATGACTATAATAACAAAACAGGTTGGTAGAATAGGGTAAAGAGATTAAATAAAATAGGAAGAACAAAATACAATACAGATATTTCCTTTTGGGTGCTGTTTTGGGTGATGCGTATTTATCATCACTATTCATTACTATTTTACATATTATCTTTATTACTTTTATCATTATTGTTGTTGTTATTAAGATTTTTATTATCTTCATTATAATTATCGTTATCTTTATCATCATCATGGACATTATCGTTATCGTCTTTATCATCATCATTATCATTGTCATTACTGTTATCAATATTATCATTTTATTATTGTCATTAATGTTATTATCACCATCATTGTTATCATCATCATTATTATTACCATCATTATTGTTATCATTATTGCCATTATTATTATCATTATATCTATAACTATCATTATTATCATAAGTACTGTCATTATTATCATCATTCTTATCATTGTCATTATCATTATCCTAACCCAATCCTAGCACAGCAAGCTCGTGTCTCCCCCTTATTATGAGAGTATCAATTGTCATTATCCATTATTCCTAAAACCCCTCCCTTATTATGATTAGTATCAACATGAGAAAAAGCGAATTCTGATAGAAGGATTTATTAACATTTATATATATGCTATATTTGTTATATATGTTATATTTGTTATATATGCTATATATGTTATATTTTGTAACAAAAATGATGAAATGATGACATACAAATTAGTGATAAAATCTATTACTCGACTTTATTAGCAATCCCTTATTCATCTCTTATGACACACAATAAGTCCCATGAGGATAGACAAATCATTTAGTATCATTCCAATTAAATAAAGTTTTTAATAATAAAAAAGGAAAAGAAGAAGAAGAAGAAAAAAAGGA
>NW_028234437.1:21634914-21637414 GCF_977035675.1 Penaeus japonicus | reverse complement strand
TAAAACACGCACATACTCGCAGAGGAATGCCCAGTGAACCAAAAAAAAAAAAAAAAAAAAAAAAGAAAAAAAAAATGGACAGGTCCGAGTTGGAATTTTTGAGAGCTGCATTGTAATGGAATTTTCCAGATTAATGAAAGGGGGAACTATGATAAACGACGGTAATTGCAGAGTGATAAACGGAAATCTGAGGAATACGACGATAATCTCTAGATTTATGCAGGGGAGAGGAGAGAAAAAGAAAGAAAGGGAGAATGAACGATGATAAGGATAATGATAACAGTGGGATAAAGATAAGGATAATGATAATGATAATAATAACAATGATAATGATAGTAGTGGCAGTGCGAGTGCTAATACTACTCTTAGTGTTAAGGATGATTTTAATAATGTTAATAATATTGAAATTAAAGAGGATGATAGTAACAATGATAATTATGATAATAATGATGATTATGCTAATGTTACTAATGATGATAGTAAATAGGATGATAGTAACAACGATAATTATGATATTAATGATGATAATAATGACGATGATGATGATAATGATGATAATGAAAATGATAATGGGAGTAAAGAAGATAAGACACGAGGATAAGGCAAAAGAACGAAAGCGAGACGAGAGAAGGATTTGATGATTAGGGGAAATGGAAGGGAGATGGTAAAACGAGGAATAAAGGGCATAAGACGAGAAATATAGGATGACGAAGAGAGAATCGAGAGAATGTTGAAGGAGAGGGAATGAAAGTTGTGGTAGGATGTGTGTATGTAGGGGGGGGGGGGGTAAGACAAGAAAGGATAGATGGAATGACAAGAAAAAAAAATGTACGTTATATGTATATATATATTATATATATATATATATATATATATATTTATTTATATTTATTCATGTGGAAAAAAAAAAATTAATGTATGGAAGTTATAGCTGGTTGTATAGATATAGAAAGATAGAAAGATAAAAAGAAACCGATAAACCGATAGCTAAATGAATAGACACATGATACACAGATAAAAAGGTACATATAGATATACCCTTTCCAGTGAGTGTGCAAAAATAGGCAACAAGGAAACTGCTCTTGTTGTTGAGATTATTGCCCTATCTTGAACACAAGGCAACGTCTTCGTTTTGTTTATGTTATCGACAGGAACACTAGAATGAAAATATCGGAAATATATTATTTTTCTATTGGAATTATCCCCTACCCCCTCTACCCCCACCCACCATCCCCACTACCTCTTTTTCGTTCAGTTAATAGAAAGCCATTTTTTTTAGATAGATCTTTTGCTTTTAAAGCTAAATTACGATTACTATTTGTTTGTTTTTTACTCCTCTCTTTCTTATCTTTTATGGGTGATATTGATTACGATATGATGGCAATGAAGTGATATCAGGAGTCATTACAATGATGGTTATAAGGAGAATTTTATCGATATCTGAAGTTATGATGATACAAAATAATGATGATGATTTTTTTGTTAATGACGATACGTATGGTAATGATATTTACTATATATTGGTAATGATGATAACATTGTATTACTGACAATACTAATGATGCTAATAATGACGATGAAAGGATGATAATGGTGATAATGATAACATCATTGATAATGATGATAATGATGATAACGATAATTACAAATATCATTACAATCATCGTTTTTGGTATTATTATCATTACCAAATCTATGATGTTAATAATGATAATCATATTGAAAGTAATAATATTAATAATAACAATGATAATAATAGTAATAATGATGATAAATGCAACAACAACAACAACAAACTTAATAAAACTCGAAAACACAGCCAGACACATTTCCATGTCAAAGTCTCCAAATGATTAAGAGCTATTCAAATATTCATAAAATTATGATCAACCCCCGACACATCCGGATCAAGCAATATGATCTTTAGAGAAGTTAATCACAAGTTTTGAATTAACGGATATCAAAAGGGGAAAAGGATATGTCATGAATATCGAATTCCCAGCCACTTGATATCAGTTCTGGAAAAATATTACTTTTGGATATTTTTTTAATGATTATTTATGAGTTCTGGAAAAATATTACTTTTGGATTTTTTTTAATGATTTTGTATGAATTCTGGAAAAATATTACTTTTGGACATTTTTTATGATTATGTATGCGTTCTGAAAAATATTACTTTTGGAATATTTTTTTTAATGATTATGTATAAGTTCTGGAAAAATATTACTTTTGGATTTTTTTAATGTTTATGTATGAATTCTGGAAAAATATTCCTTTTGGACATATTTTTATGATTATGTATTGATTCGTTCTGTCATAGTATTTCGTATTATCATATATCTATGTATATATTTTTTTAATTGTGTCTTGTGTTATATGTCTTATATATTATCATAACCACTCTTGTAGTCTGCAGGTATTACTAAAGCGAGAGAGCGATGTAAGACCAAAGGAACAAACAGACAAAGAACTAAAAGTAGATAGTCATACCGAACCTCAT
>NW_028234437.1:21619914-21629914 GCF_977035675.1 Penaeus japonicus | reverse complement strand
GGGATACGCCGTCAGACAGATGAGTGAAGAGAGAAAATGTCGTAGAAAAGACAGACAGACAGACAGACAATAAATTACGGTAAGAGAGAAGGGGTCGTAGAATAGACTCAAACAGAAAGGAGAGAAAGTTGGATTAAGAAAGGTGATTGTAGAAAAGACGGACAGACAGGTAGACTAAGATACGAGAGATGGGATCATAGAAAAGAGAAATAGACAGACAGGAGAGAAAGATAGATTCAAAATGGAGATCGAGGGGAAAAAAAGACAGACAGACAGAAAAAAGGAAAAGAGAATCAGACAGACAGGATAGCAAGATAGACTAAGAGATCGTAGAAAAGCCAGGCAGAGTGACAGAAAAATAAGCTACGAGAGAAAGGATTGTAGTAAAGATAAATAAACAGATAAGAAGATAAATCAAGAGAGAATAGATTGTGGAAGGAGAAAGACCGAGAGGAATAAAGAGGTGAAAGAAAACAGAGACGATGAAGATGATATTATAAGGCTAGAAAGATGAAATAGAAAAACAATAAATAGGTAAAAGTAATAAAAGAGAAGAGAACGATTTCAGAACTTCATGAATAATAAAGTGAAGGATTCATATTCTCTCTAAGAGAACGGAGAGTAATTTGAAAACTTTAGCGAACTCTGAGTTAATTATAAAACCCCATGACATTATTTAATTAGACGGTGTCCCAGGTTCATAAGGGTGGTTATTGTATGGTAAAAAAGTTGTTTATGAATTGAATTCGAGTCATCCCTCTCCGCTATAGGTAACGAGAGAAATTATTATGACTTTTGTTGACAAAAATGAGAAGTGATTGATATGCTTCAGTAACGAACTCTGATTCCCCCCCCCCCCCCCCCCCCACCATTTCCCGTCCTTGCTTCCCTTTTCTCTCTCCCATCAACCTCCCTTCCCTCTCCCTTCCCTCTCCCTTCTCCCCCACCTACCTCCCCTCTACCCTCTCCCTTCCCTTCTCCCTCTCCCCCATCTCTTTTCCCCCACCAACCTCCCCCCATTCCCTCTGCCTTCACTTCTCCCTCTCCCCCCATCCCCTTTCCCCCACCAATCTCACCCTTCCCTTCTCCCTCCCTCTATTGCCTCTGCCTTTACCCCACCAACCTCCCTCAATTCCCTCCCCCTTCCCCACCAACCTCCCCCCATTTCCTCCCCCTTCCCCACCCCCCCCTACCCCAATTCCCTCCCCTTCCCCACCCCCTCTACCCCCATTCCCTCTCCTTCCCCACCCCTCTAACCCCATTCCCTCCCCCTTCCCCACCCCTCTACCCCCATTCCCTCCCCCTTCCCCACCCCTCTACCCCCATTCCCTCCTCCTTCCCCACCAACCTCCCCCCATTCCCACCCCCTTCCCCACCAACCTCCCCCCATTTCCTACCTCTCCCCAACCAACTTCACTTTATCCCCTCTCCCCAATCAACCTTCCCCCCCCCCTTCCGTTCTCCCCTCCCCCCTTCACCCACCAACCCTCCTCCCACCACCAATCCACATCCCGGTGGATTGGATATACAGGATTGGTGGATTGGAAAACTTTCTCAGCTCAACCCCCTCTTTCGTGAATGGCTCGAAGTCCTAATCTGTAGCTCGTCTCTTCACAGCTGATTAATTGGGCATCTTCGTGTGTGGGGAAACCGCCTCTTGCAAGATCAATAGGATATAATCCTGACTTGTCGATCTTCTGGGATGACCTTTTTCATTTTTTTCTTTTTTTTTATTTTTTTTTTTCATCTTTTTATTTTTTTTTTCTATTGATTATTTGCGGGGTGGGGTGGTTAGGTGGGGGTTGGGGCGGGGGGTTGGGGTGGGGGGGAGAAATGGGAGACTTGGCACCAGAATATTAGTTATTTATTTTTATGTTTGTTATTTTTTGTTCGGTTGTCTTTGTTATTATTATCATCTTTTTGCCTGTCTAATCTCTACCTCCTCACTCTATTTTTACTCTCTTCTCTCCTCTCTTTCGTTCTTTTCAGTTCTTTACTTAATATCATAATCATCCTCACCACCACATAACATCATCATTATCATTATCCTCCTCCTCATCGTCATTGTCATCGTCTATATCATCATTTTCATCACCATCGTCAGTATCATCACCACCTCTATAACCAATGTCTTCATCATCCTCTCCATTATCACCATCTTCATCATCATTAAATCATCACTATCGCCATCATCATCATCATCATCACAACAGTTATTATCAATATTACTTTTCTATCGATTCCATATGATTATCAATACCACTCTCATAGTAACCCTGCCCCCCCCCCCTCCCACCTTTCCCCATCTACCTCCGCTGCTCCCCCCTCCCCCGATCTATCCTACCCCCCCCCCGCCCCCTCCCCCCATCTCAGTATAGAAGATGATGATTTTGAACCCGTCGCGCGTCTCAACTTTTCTGTGGAAATGTAGAGTGGATTTTTTTTTTGTGTGTTTGTTTGTTTTCTTCAAGTTGTTCTTTCTCATAATAAACATAGCGAGGACACTTTGCTTTTTGAGTTTATACATTTGGGTTGAGTTATGAAGGTAATGTGAACTACTCATCTCTCTCTCTCTCTCTCTTTCTTTCTCTCTCTCTTTCTTTCTCTCTCTTTTTCTTTCTTTCCCTCTGTCTCTCTTTCTCTCTCCCTCGCTCTCTTTCTTACTCTCTTTCTCTCCCTCTTCTTCTATAAATGTAATATGTCTATCTCTTTCTATTTTTTATCTCTCTCTCCCTCTCTTTCTATAAGTGTGATATATCTAACTCCTCTCTCTCTCTATCTATATATCTCTCCCTCTTTCTCTATAAATGTGATATGTCTAACTCCTCTCTCTCTATATATATATAAATGTAATAAGTCTAACTCCTCTCTCTCTCTATCTATCTCTCCCTCTCTCTCTATAAGTATGATATGTCTAACTCCTCTCTCTTTCTATCTATCTCTCCCTCTCTCTCTATAAGTATGATATGTTTAACTCCTCTCTCTTTCTATCTATCTCTCCCTCTCTCTCTATAAGTATGATATGTCTAACTCCTCTCTCTTTCTATCTATCTCTCCCTCTCTCTCTATAAGTATGATATGTCTAACTCCTCTCTCTCTCTCTCTCTCTCTCTCTCTCTCTCTCTCTCTCTCTCTCTCTCTCTCTCTCTCTCTCTTCCTAGCTATTATCTTTCCTTTTTCTTAACCTTACTCAACCCACTCTCTAACAGTCCTCATGGCGTGCATGGGACAGGTGATTGGTTCCTGACTTAAGAAGTATCGCGCAACACCTTAAGCTTCTCCAACCTAAGACAACTTCTGAGGCCCAGGGAGCGTGCAGGTTGCAGACAGGCTGGTGGAGTTGGAGTGGATGGGAGCTGGATGGTTTGTATGGCCTCCCTCAATCAACAATTTTTTTCATGAGTAAATTGAATAAGCTTTTTTTTTTTTTATTATTATTTTTTTTTATTCATCTAATCCTTCTGTGCACCGTCACTGATTAAGAGTTAACAAGATTTAGGTTCGGGTGCATGTCTGTTTGTCTCACGTTAAGAGATCTGTCTATGGGGAGTGTTTGGCACCAGAAGATAACCAGATCAGTGTTGTGTCCTTTAGAATTAAGGAAGTTTCCTACAGCACGGAGAAGGATTTCAAGCCTTTAGTGAAGGTTTGCCTTTGTATAAGAACAGGAGCGGTTGGGGGACGTTCTGTATTTGATCTCTAAATGGGAATACCAGTACAAGTTAAAAGCTCTCGCTAGATGAAGAATGAACGGTATTTTTGTTCTCGATGTCGTTGGGAACATTCAGAACACATATAAATATATCTATATCTATCTCTATATTATATTATATTATATTATAATATATATATATATGTACATATATATATATACATATATATATATATATATATATATATATATATATATATATATATATATATATATATATATATACATATATATACATATACATACATATATATATGTATATATATGTGTATATATATGTATGTATCTCTGTATGTATATGTATATATATGTGTATATATGTATATAAATACATATATATATGTATATATATGTGTATATATGTATATAAATACATATATATATGTATATGTATGTATATATGTATGTGTATATGTATGTATATATGTATTTGTATATGTATATATAATATATATATATATATATATATGTATATATATATACATATATATATATATATATATGTATATATACATATATATATATATATATATATATATATATATATATATACATATACACATCTCTCTCTCAGCATATATATATATGTATATATATATATATATATATATATATATATGTATATATACATATATATGTATATAAATACACACACACACACACACAAACACACACACACACACACACACACACACACACACACACACACACATATATATATATATATATATATATATATATATATATATATATATATATATATACATATATATACATACACACAATTTGTATATATATGCGTGCTTTTATGCACGTTATACTTAATCTGCTATAAAGTCACTTATTTTGTACACTCATCAAGAATAAGTCGCAAAAACAAAAGAAAGGAAGAAAAAGAGACAACAGCAAAAGAGCCGAACACCTCGGTCGCTGAGGATAGTCATGCGCTCTCATGCAGCATGACAATGGCAGATTTCCAAATACTACAAACTGGGGGGGAGGTTGGGTGTAGCCGCAGAAAAAGTACACATGTAGTTTCTTAGAAGAATCTTGAACATATCATGTTGAAAAGGTGTGTGTCGTAGCACTTTCTTGTTGATTACGCTCACTGATGTATCGTGTTATTACCTGGAGAAACTCGGTGCAATTGCAATTCACGAGGCAGATTTTGAGTTAATTTATTTCAAAAAAATCTACTTATTTATTTAGTTAGTTATTTATTCATAGATTTACTTATCGGTTTGGAATTCTAGTTACATTCTGAGACACTCACGAGGCAACCAACCTTTGATGGTAGGCGATAACGGTTTTTGATTTAGTTAAGACTGACTTGAATTTAAAGTAGATCTTATTCGGCGTTTTACTGAGCCTTACGTGAGATCCACACACACATCCACATACACTTACACTTACACATAAACACACACACACACACACACACACACACAAACACACACACACACACACACACAAAAACAAACACACACGCCCGCACAAACACACAAACTAACACATTTACACAATTAGATTAGATTCAATGAAATCAAATCAAATTAAAGCTAAACGAAATTGAATTCAATCAAAGCTTAGATAATCATCAGCTGATCGATGGCAACTTTCACCCAACCAGAAGGAAAGGATTTTCTCCATTTCTGAACCTCGCAAGATCCTTATATTTTTTTTGCAAAATTTCGTAAAACTAGAATTCATAGAAATGGCGAATCGATGAATAAGAGAAATGAAGAGAAGCAGTCGGTCACTACACACAGAAATGAATAAAATGTTTTTACATTTCTGTGACGTCAGAGCGAGTACATCAATGACGTCAGAAAATATATCATTTATACATGCTCATAGATGCAAACAGAGAGAACTTTTTGTATGTATATAGCACGTGAAGAATGAATAAACAAACAAAAAGGGAAGGATAAAGAGAAGAGGGAGAAAAAAAAATACAATAAGAAACATATACTTCCCATTTGGATGAATGAAGTATAAGACGTTTGATGTCGGGTTTTCCTATGCATCAAAAGGGCAGAGAGAGAGAGAGAGAGAGAGAGAGAGAGAGAGAGAGAGAGAGAGAGAGAGAGAGAGAGAGAGAGAGAGAGAGAGAGAGAGAGAGAGAGAGAGAGAGAGAGAGAGAGAGAGAGAGAGAGAGAGAGAGAGAGAAAGCGAGAGAGCGATCGAAAGAGAGAGAGAAAGAGAAAGAGAAAAAGAGAGAAAGAGTGAAAGAGAGAGAGAGAGAGTATAGGATACATTTCATGTTTATGCTTATATGTCCATCATGTGCAACATGAAAGTATTGCACACAAATACAACATGTATTTCACAATTAAATTGAGTCCACAGCTATTTCACAAGCTTTCGATGCAATTTGCAATTACTTCTTATGCAATGCAATGATTAACCTGCAAAGCTGAATGCAGGTAAAATAGATATGCTGTGCGGCACATATAGAGGCTATGTATGAGTATTATAAGTACTTGACACTATATTTTTCATAATCTAGTATTATTGTTATGATAATCATGATCATCATCATCCAATTATTTTACAACTTAAAGGAAATGAATATTGCTTTTTTTGTTTACTTTTGTTAATCCACTGGACGCGGAGTTAATTCCCGACTTTCCTAAATGACGTCATATTGCAAGAACAGTTATATTGCAACTTCCGAAAATTGCTAGAAAGGTGTCGAACACCAAACCTATGCTCGTGGAAAAAAAAAAAATATATATATATAGAAATCTGTAATACTGACATGTTAATTAGATACGTTTCCCAGCCACAATGTTGCACACCAACAGAGCTTGCATAATAATCTCCTGAGATACTCCAGCAAAAAGCACTTCCTTGGTGGTCAGATATGCAACAGTTATCAAGTATCGTCCTGTTTATTCGTTTTGTCATAGCTAATATGAATCCAATCAAGGGATAGCAATTGAATGCCATACACCTCTCCTGCAAAAAATATACAGACGAAGATTTCTTGTAAACACCTTTAGAACTACTATCTTTATCTTTTTTTTCATAAATAATAATGGGGATGATAGTGCTACGGAGGATAATAGTTATGATAGTAAAAATAATGATGAGGATAATAATATTTATTAATAGCAATGATAATGACAATCATAGAAATGTGATGGTAATGATAATAATGATAACGACGATGATGGTAACAATGATGATAATGATAATGGTGAAAATAATAAAGATGATGATGGTGATGATGATGATAATAATAATAATAATAATAATAATAATAATAATAATAATAAAAATAATGATAATGAGGATAATAATAGTAACGATACCACTGATAATCATAATCATAATGATGATAATAGCAGTGATGATAATGATAATTATTGTAACGATAATAATGATAATGATAATAATGATAACAATAACAATAATGATAATAACAATGAATAAGGATAGCAATAATCATCTTGGCAATAATCAGATTAATCAGTATTATAACTATTATCAATATAATCATTATCCTCACGATTATCATTATTACCATCATTACCATCATCAACATCATTATCATTATTGGCATTATTGCTATTACCATCATTATTATTAGGGGAACTGGAGGTGGAGGAGGTGGTGTAGGAGGAACAAGAAGAAAAAGAAGAGGAGATGAATAATAAGTAAGAGAGGAGGGGGAGAAAGAAAGAAGAGGTGGAAAAGAGAGGGACGAAGAGAAAGAGAGGGACGAAGAAAGAGAGAGGAGGAGGCGTAGGAGGAGAGACTGAATGAATACGGAAGGGAAGCAAAATAAGAAGTAGAAGAGAAAAAACTCACAAAAGAAAACATACTCACAAACATACACACAGTCATCCATAGAACACATAACTCACAATACTCACAGAATACTCAAAATACTCACAGAACATACACACATTCATACATACAAGCAATACAGCACACACACAATACCACACACACACGCAAATACTAATTTGAAATTCTATTATCAATAGATGACCAGCGAAGGAGAAACAGAATTCAATAACACTCAGAGCATAACAATCAGCTGTTTCCGTATTGTTCAAGCACGTTATTGCGTCGCTTGTTGCACACAATGCGAGTGAATCTGGGAGACTACATACAAGTGCGTAAGACCATCGTTACGTTGCAGGTATTTAAGTCTCCTTGAACTTTAACGTTGCAAAGACCTTGGATTGCATAAGCTTGGGTGTGGGTGGAGGGGGAGAGGACGAGGAGGAGGAGGAGGACGAGGAGGAGGAGGTGATGGGAGTGGAAGAGGAGGAAGAGTGTCAGAGCGGAAGAAAGAAAAAGGAGGAGGAATAGGAGGGCTAGGAGGGCTAGGCGGGGTAGGAGAGAAGGAGGAGGGATAAACGGGGGAGGGGGGGGCGGAGAAGAGGAGGAAAAATTGTAATATTTTTCCTTCTCCTCCTAATCCCCCTTCTCCACCCTCCCCGTCTCCTACTCATATCCCTCTCCCCTTCTCCCCTATCATGTTCTCCCCACTCCTATCCCTCTCTCCTCATCGTATCCACTCTCTCCTCTCTCCTATATCCTCCTCCCTATTCCCTTCTTTCCCCTTTCTCTCTCCCCCCCCGATCCCCTATAATCATCTACCCCCCCACCCCACAAAACCACCCCCACCCCCACCCCCACCTCCGTCCTCCTAAAATCCTCATAAATCCACTCTTAGCACGAAGACCATCAACACACATGGAGAGCCTATGTTCTAGTAAGATTGTATTACAGGCAAGGAAGGCTGCCTATCTGTCATCTTTTGCCATCGCAGGCTTGGAAAGGTCAAAGGAGCCAGTGAGGGAGGCGTGGGAGGAGAAGGAGGAAGAGGATAAGTAGATGGAGGAGGAAGAGGATAAGCAGATGGAGGAGGAAGAGGATAAGTAGATGGAGGAGGAAGAGGATAAGTAGATGGTGGAGGTAGAGGATAAGTAGATGGTGGAGGTAGAGGATAAATAGATGGAGGAGAAAGAGGATAAGCAGATGGAGGAATATGATAAGTAGATGGAGGATGAAGAAGAGAAGATGGAGGAATAAGATAAGTAGATGGAGGATGAAGAAGAGAAGATGGAGGAATAAGATAAGTAGATGGAGGAAGAAGAGGAGGAGAAGGGGGAATAGGATAAGTAGAAGAAAGGAGGAGAGAGAGGAACAGGATAAGTAGATGGAGGAATATGATAAGTAGAAGAAGGAGGAAGAAGAGGAGAAAGAGGAATAAGGTAAGTAGATGGAGGAGGAAGAGGAGGAGATGGAGAAATAGGATAAGTAGATGGAGGAGGAAGAGGAGGAGAAGGAGGAAGAGGAGGAGAAGGAGTAATAAGATAGGTAGAAGGTGGAGGGAGGAGGAAGAGGAGAACCGTGCAAGGAAAGGAGTGTCAATCGTATATCAATATTGCAGACTTAAGATAGTCAATGAAGCTGGCATAGGAGGGGATGAAGGTAGAGGGGGGTGGGGGGGGGGAAGGAGAGAAGAAGGAAAAGGAGGATAAAGAGGAAGAGGAGAACTATGCAAGAAGAGGCATGGGATGAAGAGGAAGGAGAGTAGAGAAGGAGGAGAGGGAGGAGGAGAGGGAGGAGGTGAAGGAGGAAAGGAGGAAAAGGAGGAGGAGAAAGAGAGGGAGGAGGAGAAAGAAGAGGAAAAGGAGGAGGAGAAGAAGGAGTGGGAGGAAGAGAAAGAGGAGGAGAAGGAGAAGGAGGAGGAGGAGGAGGAAGAGAGGGAGGAGGAGAAAAGGGAAGAGAAGGAGGAGGAGGAGAAGGAGGAGAAGGAGAGGGAGGAGGAGAAAGAGGAGGAGAATATGGTCTGAATCAGGATGTGGCCAAGGGAGCCAATAAATGAAAGGGGGGGGGGGGGCGAGAAGGGCGACGTAAAGTAGTAGGAGAAGGTGGGAATGTGAGAGATGAGAAGGGAGATTGAAAGAAGAAAAAGTGAAATGCGAGTGGAGGGAGAGGGAAGGGAAGAAGGGGGAGAAACAGAGAAAGATAATGAAGAAGTGGATGATAAGGTAGAGGGAAATGTGCATAAAAAGAAAAAAAAATGCGAATGAAAAATAGGAGCCAAAGAAAAAAAAAGTGAAGGAATAACGAAGAGGGAAAAAGATAAAACAAAGGAAAAAAAAGAAAAGAGAGTTGAAGAAAAGAGAAATGAAAAGAAAGTAAAAAATTGAAGATGAAGAGAGAGAGAAAGAGAGAGAGAGAGAGAAAGCGAGAGAGAGAGAAAGAGAGAAAAAGAGAAAGAGAGAGAAAGAGAGAGAAAGAGAGAGAGAGAGAGAGAGA
>NW_028234437.1:21609914-21612414 GCF_977035675.1 Penaeus japonicus | reverse complement strand
CACACACACACACACACACACACAAACACACACACACACACACAAACACACACACACACACACAAACCCACCAATACCTAAAATACAAGATGATAAAAAATAAATACGAACACCATAAATAAACACCATAAACCCACCATACAAGGACCCTCCATCACATTGAAAAAAAAACGAAGCCAGTTGCCGGATATACATTTTTTTTTTATCCGAAATAGAAGGGGCTTCGTAGTTCTAAATAACCAAGTTCTTCAGTACGAAAAATGCCAACACCCTTTATAATTACATAATAGGGGCTTTCTATTGCAACTGACGATTTCAACTTCAGGTCTGACGTTATGAGGAAACTCAGGTATATGTTGGTTTGATAGGGAATATGTGGTGTGTGGTATGGATGTCGGGTACCTATCTCTTTGCCTGTACACTTTCTGAATGTTTTATTTTATTTTATTTTTTTATCTTTTTATTTATCTTTTTATTTTTTCATTGATGCTGTGGTTATGATGCTGCTAACGATGGCAATGATGACAAAATAATGATGATGATTGTGATAATAATGAGGATGTTGTTGATAATAATAGTGATATTGGTTTAACTAATGGTGATGATAAATATGATAATAAAACTATAAAGATAATGCAAGCAATAATATTGATAGTAATCATAATTTGATAATAACAATATTGATAGTAAGGATGATGATAATGATGTTGATAATAATGATAATGATAATAATAATAATGATAATGGTAACGATGATAATGATAATTTTTTATGATAATGATGAGAATAATAATGATTAGATAACAATGATATTGAGAATAATGATAATAGCTAATGATAACAATGATAGTGAGAATAATGATGATAGTAATAATAAGAGTAATGATGACTTAGAACAGGCGAATTAAGGCAGAAAACTGATGACTGTCGGTAATTAATTCAATGAATATCAGGGGATTTTTTTTTGCAAGCCATTCCCCCTCCTTCCCCCTCCCCTTCCCCCCCTTTCCTCTCATATTTCGCCCCCTCCCCCTCCCCCATATCCCCTTTTGCATGCAATCTAGTTTCGTTGCAAGCAATAGATTAATTCTGGCAAAACTGGTGACCATGTGACGCCATCCTCCTGTCCCCTCCCCTCCCCCTCCCCACTTCCTCCTCCGGTATCCATCCTCCCCTCTCCCCCCTATCCTCCTACCCCCACTATCCCATGCTTGTATTCCCCTCTCCCCCTTCCCCCTTCCCCCTCCCCTTGGCATATTCTCCCATTCCCTAGCCTCTCCTCCCTCTCCACCTACACTCCCCTCTTTCACTACTCCCCTTACATTTCCCAACACGCCCTCTCACCCCTCTCCCCATAGCCCATACACTCCGTCTCTCCCCCCCCCCCTCTCCCTCTCTTCCTACGATCCCTCTTCTCTCTCTCTCTCCCCTCTTCCCCTACATTCTCCCTAATCCCCTTTCTCCCCTTACTCTCATCCTACCCCTCTCCCCTCTCCCCTCCCTCCACCTACACTCTCTTCCCCCCCCCCAAGCCTCACTCCTCTCCTCCCTTCCACCCCTCTCCCCTCCCTCCCCCTCTCCCCTTACACTCCCTCAACCCCCAAGCCTCACTCCACTCCTCCCCTCCACCCCTCTCCCCTCCCTCCCCCTCTCCCCCTACACTCCCTCAACCCCCAAGCTTCCCACGCCCACACCTCTCCCCTCCCTCCCCCTCTCCCCTCCACCCCTCATCCCTCTACACTTCCCCTTCCCCTTCCCCTCTCCCCCTACACTCCCTTTCCCCCCCAAGCCTCACCCTCTCCACCCCTCCCCTCCCCCCTCTCCCCCTACACTCCCCAAGCTTCCCCTCCCCCTTCCCCTCTCCCCCTACACTCCCACCCCCCCCAAGCCTCACTCCCCTCCACCTCTCTCCTCCCCTTCCTCCCCCTCTCCCCTCCACCCTCTCCCCTCCCTCCCCCTTCCCCTCTCCCCCTACACTCCCTCCCCCCCAACCTCATCCTCTCCACCCTTCTCCTCCCCTCCCTCCCCCTCTCCCCTTGCACCCCCCCCACCTATGCTTTCATTGTACCACGAGATAAAATCAATTCATAGCTGCCATCGGAATGTTGCAATGAATTCGAGGACTTGCAATATATTTTTTTTATTCTCGGCTCATTCATCCATAATTTTATTTGTTGTTAATGTTGTTGTTAACATTAGTATCGTTATCATAGTTATTATCAGAATGTTGATATTGTTATTATCATCATCATTATTATCATCATTATTAACGGTATTGTTTTTATCGTTATCAACATTATCATCAGCTTTATTATTATCATCATTGTTATTAATTATCGTAATTGTCATTGATTCTTGTAATCATCATAATCATTATTATTGTCGTTATCATGATTATCATCACTATCATGATTTTTATATTTTTATGATAATAATGATAAAAACAAGAGTAACATTACTACTTATAATGATAATGAGTATTATTATCAGCATTATCATT
>NW_028234437.1:21597414-21599914 GCF_977035675.1 Penaeus japonicus | reverse complement strand
AATCAAGTATAATATATAATATATATATCTAAAATACTATATTATATATCTTGCAATATATGTTTATATATATATATATATAACTATCTATTAAATGAAATATATAATATATATATATGTATATGTATATAAAAAGTATATATAAAAACTATATAATACATTATATATGTTTTATATACCAACATTATATATATAATACATAGATAAACTATATATATATATAATATTTATACATTTATATATATAAACTAAAAATATTATATATATATATATATATATAAAATATATATTATATATATATATACCTATATCTATTCATATTGTTTTGTGTGTGCGGGTGTTTGTGTGTGTACTTTGAGCGTGTGTGTGTGGTGGTGTGTTGTGTTAGTAAGTGCTCAGAAGGACAACTGACATTTTACAGTATTGAATGTACATAGATCCATTTTGAATTTGTGTTTTCATATAACTTCAATAAGGCTTTTAAATAGATCACACACGTTTTTTTACTCTATCATTTTGAAGTAAGAATATAGAAAATTGAGAATAAGGAACATCAATATGTAGATCATGTAACAGCAACTAAAAGCGAATCCTGTGGCAGCGAACTTCACAAACGGACCCCCCCCCCCTCTCCCAAACACACCACACACACACACAACACTCACACACACACACACACACACACACACACACACGCGCGCGCGCGCACACACACACGCACACAAACACACACTTGGGCACTAACACATGAAACACACACACACACACACACACACACACACACACACACAAACACACACTTGGGCACTAACACATGAAACACACACACACACACACACACACACACACACACACACACACACACACACACACACACATACACAAACACACCATAAACGAAAAAAAATCCATAAACCTCACACGGTCTAGTCCAAAGTAAACAAACCTGGTTTTACCTCATTAAGGATTCTTCTGTATAGAATCCCCATCTTCTACTTCCAGAACGGAAGTACACAGAATCGGATTCGAATAACACACATTTATGGAAAACAAGTATACTTCGGTGTATCGTGAATCGACCCAAAAGTACCCAGTTTGAACCCTCTCGCTGTATTTTTTTCTGATATCTACTTCTCATAGAGGTCTAATTGTATGTATACATTGAAATACACTCGGTCACGGATAGATGGTGAGAGGTGACATGTATATCTTCACTTTGTTTATATGAGGAAAACGTTTGCATAAACACACTTACGATCACTATAGAAACGAACACACACGCACACATAAACTTACACATAATCATACATATATAAACACACATTCATCACAACCACAGAAACAAGTACACACGTAAACAAAAACGTACACATAGTCATAAATACATAAACACACAGTCATACACACAGCCATGCAAACTCACAGTCACGCACACACACATACACTCACCCGCATCCTATGTGGAAGCACATACCATCACATGAATGTACGTACATACATACAGACATACAAGAAGCCATTTAAGTGACTTCTTCCAATCTCTTCTGTCAATCACAGTGCATATCACTGGGTAACCTAATCCTAAGCGTGGGCCAGGGATGTTTCAAGATGACATGTGATCTCTCTCTCTCTCTCTCTCTCTCTCTCTCTCTCTTTCTCTCTTTCACACATACACTCTCTCTCTTTCTCTTTGCTCTCTCTACCTCTTTCTCTCCTTCTCTCTCTCTCACACACACACTCTCTTTCTCTTTGCTTTCTCTCTCTCTCTCTCTCTCTCTCTCTTTTTTTCTTTGCTCTCTCTCTCTCTCTCTCTCTCTCTCTCTCTCTCTCTCTCTCTCTCTCTCTTTCTTTTTCTATCTCTCTCTGTCTCTCTCTTTTTTTTCTTTTTCTCTCTCCCTCCCTCCCTCCTTCCCTCCCTCCCTCCCTCTCTCTCTCTCTCTCTCTCTCTCTCGCCTCTCTCGTCCTCCTACCGCCATCACGCATCCTCCGTCTCTCTCTCTCTCTCATCTCTCTCCCTCCTTCTTCCTCTTTACTCTATCTAACTCTTCCTCATCTGTTCTTGCGCTCCCTCATTCACACTCTCTCGCTTCCACCCCCCCCCCCCTCCTCTCTCCCTCTCTCTCTTTCTCGTTCTCTCCCATGTGTTTGCAATCCGAATACTACCTGAATTGATTTTATGCAATATCATTAATTCATAAAAAACGCTCTAAGCCAAACTAAGTGTTCTTTTCAAATAGAAAATCTACATCTGATTTTCCTAAAATATTTCCAGACTGTTATTTTTTATACGAAATTAAATTAGATTAAATACCAATTGTTGAAACGCGCTTTTTAAAGATGAGAGATTTTTAAATTGTACTGCCCCTTGTTGGAATAACTATGATTTCATGGAATCTGTTATTACTTTCCATTGCTAAACTATGCTGTGATTCAGACCATAATGACTTTTTCCACCATTAAAAGCCCGGATCGAGCGAATTATACGGAAAAAAAAATGCGT
>NW_028234437.1:21589914-21592414 GCF_977035675.1 Penaeus japonicus | reverse complement strand
GAGGGACACGGGGTATGAGAAGGACGTACGAATGGGGGGGAAAGGAATCTACAAAAATCTGTGGGCTTGTGTTTCGTTTTAAAAGAAATGTTGTGTGTGTGTCTTTGTGATTATATTTCAATTCTATCACGAACTCAGCACTGTATAAAGCTTGCCCAAGCACTTTTGTCCATCCCGAACAAGCACTTTTTCCCATCCCAAACAAGCACTTTTTGAACAAGCCTTGCACTCTTATCTTACTACTACGCAAAATGTAAGCCAACGACATCAGAGGCATCATACGTAAATCAATATTCTGGAGAATAATGACTATACTGATCAGATACAGAACACTGATGATGTTTTTCTAGAACTTTGTTTTATGGTAATTTGGATACTGTTTTTTTTTTTTTTTTTTTTTTACCAATATCTAACACTAAATGGATTTGTTTTCAGTGTGATCTGCTGAACTGTTGTTGTCTTACTTTATATGTTCGCCATTAGATTTAAAAAGGGTCGTTCCTGCGGATGTTAGAGTTCCGTTCAACGCTTGCACTGTTTTCAACTTGTATATATTCGATTTACCGTAGAGCAGAATTACTTGTCTAATATTCTAGATTCATTTCATACGGCATGGCTCAAACTCAATTGTGTTTATGTGATTTATTTTTCTGAGGCGAGTAAAGCTGAACAAAGGAAAGGGGGCATACGCGACATACGAGATCTATGCCCTTTTTCAGGGAGGCAATATTTCATATTAGAGAAACGACATCCGGCTAGATTAAGACACAACACTGCAAAGGACAGTAAGCCGCTACTCATTCATCTCTGCATCTTCTGTTGCTCTCTCTCCTCTCACCCTCGGATCCTACTGGCTCTCTCTCATCTCGCCTCTTCTCTTCTTCAACACAGCTCACTCACTCTCATCTCTCTTCTTTTCTCTCTCTCTCTCCTCTACTCCTCATTCTCCTCTCTCATCATATGGTACATCATCAGCGAGCTCTTTTCGTCTCTCTCGACTCTCCTCTGCTCTGCTCTTCCCTCCTCTCATCTCTTCTTTCTTGGTCCTATCGGTCTCCGCTTCTCTTCTTCTCTCAACCCCGCCAATCCCGCCGTCCTTCCCTCTCTCTCGTTTACTTTCCCTTCCCTGTCATGCTATACGGTTGCCAATTCCTTTACCCAAAATATATTTCAACCCCGCAGCTATTTCACGTCGACTGCGGCGAAAAAAGCCAATAAACTTCAGGGTTTTCATCCCATTTATAATGTTCCTCATCCAGGGTTCCGCTTACTCATTCAGGCCTTCCCTCAAAATCCGTCGTCCGTTTCCTTCCTTTGATTTCCTTGCAAAATGCAAAAGAAAAAGTCGAAAAGAATGAAAAGAAAAAAAATTTTTATCATATATTCTCCTTATCTTATCTATCTATATACTATACATACTATGCATGTATATATATATATATAATAGATATAATATATACTTTTATATATACATGTTGTTATGTATATGTATATGTATATATAAATATATATAATTATAATATATATATTATATACTATAATATAGTATATATATGACACTATAATTATATATAGTATATATATATATACTATATATATCTTATATATATATATATAATACTACTAAGTACTTTATATATATATACATACAATACATACATACATATATATTATCATATATATATATATATATTATATAATATTAATTATATATATATATGTTGTGTATATGTATATATGTATAGTATATATAAATATTTTTTCACATATACGTGCTTGTGTATATATATATATACTACTACTATATATATATATATAAATATATATATACTCTATATATATATCTTACTATATATATACTATATTGTATGTGTGTGGCTGTAGCGGTGTGTTAGGATTGTACATATGTGTGTATGTTGCGTTGATTTGATTGTACACACACACACACACACACACACACACACATACACACACACATGAATCACATCTACACAACAACACACACACAACGACACATCAAAAAACACAACCCTAAGAACATGCATCTTCACTCTAATTTGCAATCCCCATTTGCTCGTCCGAACTATGCCAATGGAAATCAATGGTATAAACATTGAGAGGAAGTCATCAGAAATGATTTTCTTATTTTTCCGACCGTTACACCCGCAATCTCTTTGGGTCCGGAAAATGATCCTATTTCGAGAAGAGGTACAATTTATTGCTCAAGATACAGCACCTAGCCTTGAAGGTTTCTGATTGAAAAGGTTTTTTAGAGAGAGAGGTGTGCATCCTCGAAGGGTTGGGGGAGGTGGGGGTGTAGAGCGGATGTATGGGTTATATAAATTTGATATACTAATTATATCCTATCATATACTATATATATATCAATATATATATATGCCATATATACTATGCGCTATATATGGTTAACATATAATTATATATATGGACATATTATACTATATATAATACATTATATATCTATATATATATATATATA
>NW_028234437.1:21583150-21588150 GCF_977035675.1 Penaeus japonicus | reverse complement strand
GTTGCTGGTTTGTGGGTTTGTTGCGGGTTTTTTATTGTTGTTGTATGTGTGCTTGTTGTTTTATGTGTTTGTTGTTGCTGGTTTGTGGGTTTGTTGGTGTTGTTGTTATTGGTGGTTTGTGTTTTCTGTGTTTGTTTTATGTGTTTGTTGTTGCTGGTTTGTGGGTTTGTTGCTGTTGGTGTTATTGCTGGTTTGTGTTTTATGTGTTTGTAGTTGTTGCTGTTTTATATTTGTTGTTGTTTGTGTCTATTTGGTGTGTTTCTTATTGTTGTTGCTTTTGTATGTGTGTGTATCTGTGTGTTATGCGTGCCTATCTGGCTAGAACAATACGGTCCCCAAAACATACCGCGTCCTAAGGATCCGATTCTAACTGTCACTTTCGTCTTAAATGAAAAACCTTCTCCAACTCTTCGTTATCCAAGTTGTTGTGACTTACTATGTAGTCGTCAGGCTGGTACAGTGCCGGCCTCACATCGCCGTGGTCGGCAGATCGAGCCCCGTCCAAGCTCGTGAGTTTTCTCTGTCGCCTGGCGGTCACTGCTGTGGCTGGGCACCACGGTGGGTAAGGACCAAGCTCAGATCGAGTCAACACTCGGTGACACAGGCGGCTCGCCCGGCACAGCATCTGCTAGTTAAACCTCTTTCTCTCTCTCTCTCTCTCTCTCTCTCTCTCTCTCTCTCTCTCTCTCTCTCTCTCTCTCTCTCTCTCTCTCTCTCTCTCTCTCTCTCTCTCTCTCTTTTCTTCTTAAAAAAAAAAAAAAAAAAAAAAAAAAAGGCACAGAGAATCATTTCCAGGCTGTATCACAGAGAAGAATCCTTTTTAGGCTCTTCACCGATGTTTTCGCAAAGGTGCTTGAACGTGCAGATCTGAATTCATTTGCTCGTATTACCCACAGGCATGGCTCTGCTTCGAAGTAGGATATTGCACGACTGAAATGGGCAAATTGGCACATTCCTCGCGTTGCATCAGTGATGAAAACGTCAATTTCTGCACACTTGGCTGGATTTCAGAGTTACGTTTGTCTCACGGTAGAGGCTGCACGGACACATAGAATCACACACACACATATCATTATATGTATCTATTTTAGTATCCCGGGTTTACCTATGTGTCTACCCATCTCTGCCTGTCTGTGTATCTGTGTATTTGTCTGTCTGTTTGTCAATCTATATGTCGGCCTGTTTGTCACCTCCCCCCCCCCCTCTCTCTATCTCTCTCTCTCTCTCTCTACACACATAAACACACGTAGACACATCCAAATATAGATATAGACAGATGAATAGATAGACAAATAGACAGAAAGAAAGACAGACAGACAGATAGATAGACAAATTTGCCTGATATTCGCAGTAAGATCAATATTCAAAAGCTCTCGGAAGATCACCCGGAAATATCTGAACCAATGCTTAGTGTTTATTCAGATATTCGACTTGTCTTTGAAATAGACTTCGTATAAAACGACATACTTTATGCCAATTCAGACCTGAATTAATTAACTAACAGCAGCTGAAGCGTATATGAATATGAAATTAAGCAGAGAGACCTATGCTCTTGACCTTAATAAATATTAAGCTTATTTCTGAATAAATCTCATTCATTTTTCCATTTTATGTATATTATATCACGTACACAAATACCCTTCCAAGAACTTTCACGAGTTAATATTTGTTAGCATCGCGTAAGCCCCGCCTACTTGAAATGACGTCAACGGCATGCTTTCCTCTGATTGGCTGACATAAAAACAAAGACCCAGATGAGGCTCTGTCTTCAAGGAGTCATCCACTCGCAGATAAAAATAAATAAAAACAAATAGAGAACATCGGAAGAGTTAAAAATGAGACCACCCCTTTGAAAAAAAAGGCAAAACAAGAACTCTGCAACTGAAAGAGAGAAGGGGAGGAGAAGAAAAAAGAAGAACAAAGAGAACAAGAGAGAGAGAGAGAGAGAGAGATGGGGGAGAGAGGAGAGAAAAGGTGGGGAATTTGAGTTCCCGATGGAGAAGGGAGGAGTGAAGAGGAGAGAGAGAGTTGTGGTGTAGTGAGTGAGTGAGTGAGAGAGAGGGGGTGAGAGAGAGAGAGAGTGAGAGAGAGGGGAGAGAGAGATGAGAGCGAGAGAGAGAGAGAGAGGACGAGGAGAGGGTGGAGAGAGAGAGAGAGAGGAGAGGAGAGAGCGAAAGAAAAGACTCGCTCCGCGAGAGAAGGGAGAAGAGGGAGTGAGGGGGCGAGGTAGGGGGGAGAGTGTTGATGGGGGGAGAAGGGGATGAGGGAGAGAGAGAGAGATGAGGGAACAACTTGGAGAGAGAGAGAGAGAGAGAGAGGAACAGATATATATATATATTCTATATTAGATATATATGTAATTTATATATATATAAGCTGGAGCGTATATATATATATCAATATATATATAGAGAGAGAGGAGAGAGAGGAGAGAGGAGGAAGAGAGAGAGAGAAGAGAGAGAGGAGAAAGATAGAATGAGGAGAGAGAGAGAGAGAGGGAGGAGAGAGGAGTAGGGGAAAGGAAAGAAAGAGGGAAGGGATGAGGAAGAAGAGAAGGTGAGGAAGAGTGAGAGAGAAAAGAGAGAGAGGAGGTGAGGAGAGTGGGAGAGGAGAGAAGAAAGAGGAGAGTCGAGTGGGAAAAGAGAGACGGATTGGAGAACGAGAGGAGCGGAGAAAAAGAGAGAAGTGAGAGAGAGAGTGGAGAGAAGAGGTGGAGAGAGGAGGCGAGGAGGTGGAGGAGGAGACGAAGAGAGGAGTGAGTATGAGAACGGTAGATGAGAGGGAGTGAGGAGGAGAGAGGAGAGGGGGGTAGAGTGGGAGAGAGGGTGAGACTGAGATTGAAGTGAGGGGAGAGTGGGTGGAGAGAAGTGTGAGAATAGAGAGATGGAGAGAGAAAGGAGAGAGAGGAGAGATGGGATGAGGAGGAGTGAGCGAGAGTAGGAGAGAGTGAGGGGATGAGCTAACGATGAGAGAGAGGGGAGGAGAGGAGAGGGGTAAAGAAAAGAGAGGAAAAACAAAGAGAGAGAGAGAGAGGAGAAAAGAGAGAGAGACGAGAGAGGAGAAAAACAGAAAGAGAGGATGGAGGAGAGGAGGAGGAGAGATAGAGAGTGAGAGGAGTGAGAGAGTGAGAGAGAGAGGAGAAGGGAGAGAAGAGACGAGAGAGGATAGAAGAGATAAGGTGGGGAGAGTGAGAGAGGAAGAGAGGGAGAGAGAGAGGAATTATGGAATCGTTAAGGTTGGCGATGGCAAGAGATTAACGAGTTGATACTGAAAGAGAAGTGAGGCGAGGAGATAGCTAAGAGGGAGGGTTGGAAGGTTGGGAGAAAGGAGAGAGAAGAGAGGGAGATGAGTTAGAGAGAGAGAGATGAGAGAGAGAGAGAGAGAGAGAGAAGAGAGGAGAGAGAGAGGAGAGAGAGGGGGGGCAGAGATATGGGAGAGAGAGAGAGAGAGGTGGAATGGGAGGATGGGAGGGAGGGTTGAGGAGGGAGGAGGGAGAGTTGAGGGGAGTGGAGAGATAGTGAGATTGCAGAGAAGAGAAGAGAAGAGAAGAGAGAGAGATATATATATAGAGAGATAGAGATAGACAGAAAGACAGAGAGAGAGCGTGTGTGTATGTGTGTGTGTGTGTGTGTGTGTGAGAGAGAGAGAGAGAGAGAGAGAGAGAGAGAGAGTGGGATTGAGAAGAGAGTAGAGAGTGCGAGAGAGAGAAGGAGAGAGAGAGGAGAGGAAAGAGAAGCAGAGACGGTGAGGAATTGAGGACGGTGTGGATGAGGGTGGAGAGAGTGGAGAGAGAGAGATGAGTGAGAACGAGAGTAGTGTATTTCTGGGAGTTAGTTCGATAATTCTCATTTGATATTCCAGTTATTTTGTCATTAAGATTCGAACGACAAACACACAGAAAAAAAGGATGAGTTAATAAACGCATGAATGAATAGGCCTAAACCGACATGGAAAATCAAGCAAGGAGTTAAATTCCCCTAATAAGGTGTTGTAAACAAGGAGTTCTAATCAACAAAACTGTTTTAAATTGCAAACAATTGATAAAGTTATACTACAAAGAAGAAAGAGAAATAGTTATGAGAATGTTAGTGATAAGGTTGATATTAATTATAACAACAACAATGCAAACAAACATCAATACTAGCAATAACAACAATTATAATGATACTAATAATTAAAACAATGATGTTAATAATTATAATTGTAATGACTATAATGATAATGATAATAATAACAACAATAATAAGGATAATGGCGATAATGATAATAATGATAATGATGATGATGATAATGATAATGGTAATCACCTCATTATCATCATAATTATAATCATTATCATTATTATTATCATTACCATTATCATTATCATTACCAATATCATGAAATTAATGATTATACCACTGATAATGATAATAATAATAATAATAACAAAAATAATAATAATAACAAAAATAATAATCATAATCATACTATTGATAAAAAAAGATATATAATAATACTGATGCGAAAAAGGATAATGAAAATGATAAAGATAATATAAAGACAATAATATCCATTGCAAAATCAACAACAGCAACAAAAACAACAAGAAACTAACCCAAAGAAACAAGGCGTTTACATCCTTCACGTGGCACCTGTTAGTCGAATCCAATTATTGGCAAAGGCGCAAAACAGGCAAGCAGGCAAGCAGGCAGCAACCAAGAGGTCTCACCTGCTAATCGAATTAACACGTGAATAGAGGAATTAGCATATGGAGCTCGGCTGCGGTTTGGGAGCGAGCCGATATGCTGGTTATGAATGTATATGTATGTTGTTATATTTTTGTTCAGGTTTGGTACCGGAGATGGGGGGTGGGGTTGGGGTAGTGTTGGTAGCTGGGGGGTGGGGAGGGGGGGAGGAGGGAAGGGGGGGTGGGGAAGGGGGGGGTGGTTCGTTTAGGGGCTTTTGGGAGGGGGATGGACTGGGGATGGTGGGTGGAGGGGAAGGGGTGGGGGGGGAGT
>NW_028234437.1:21575650-21578150 GCF_977035675.1 Penaeus japonicus | reverse complement strand
ATATATATATATATAATATAAAACAATATATATATATATAATATATTATAAAAGTGGTATTTCATATATATGTAATATGTTATATATTAATATATATATAAATATATATATATAATATATATATATATATATATATATATATAATATGTATATATATATTTATATATATATATAAATATGATATATATTTAGTATATATATATATATATATATATTATTATGCATATATATTATAATGAATACATATATATATATATATATATATATATAATAATATATAATATATATATTAATAATGTATTCATATATAAATGTATATGTATAGAATAATAAAACTATAATTCATATATATATATAAATATATATATTATATAATATATATAAATATATACATAGTATATTTAATATATATATATATATATATATATATATATATATATATATATACACACACATACACACACATATTCATATGTGTGTGGGTGTGTGTGTTTGTGTGTGTATTTGCGTGTGTGTGTGTGTGTTTGTGTGTGTATTTGCGTGTGTGTGTGTGTGTGTGTGCATCAGAGGGACAACTGACATTTTACAGTATGGAATGTACATAGATTCCATTTTGAATTTGTGTTCATATACTTCAATAAGGCTTTAATAGATACGTTTTTACTCTTCATTTGAATAAGAAATAGAAAATTGAGAATAAGACATCAATATGTAATCATGTACGCACTAAATCCTGTGGCAGCGAACTCACACGACCCCCCCCCCCTCCCAACACACACACAACACTCACACACACACACACACAGACACACACGCGCGCGCGCACACACACACACACACACAAACACACACTTGGGCACTAACACATGAAAAACACACACACACACACACACACACACACACACACACACACACACACACACACACATACACAAACACACCATAAACGAAAAAAAATCCATAAACCTCACACAGTCTAGTCCAAAGTAAACAAACCTGGTTTTTCCTCATTAAGGATTCTTCTGTATAGAATCCCCATCTTCTACTTCCAGAACGGAAGTACACAGAATCGGATTCGAATAACACACACATTTATGGAAAACAAGTATACTTCGGTGTATCGTGAATCGACCCAAAAGTACCCAGTTTGAACCCTCTCGCTGTATTTTTTTCTGATGTTTACTTCTCATAGTGGTCTAATTGCATGTATACATTGAAATACACTCGGTCACGGATAGATGGTGAGAGGTGACATGTGTTTATCTTCACTTTGCTTATATGAGGAAAATATTAACATAAACACACTTACGATCACTATAGAAACGAACACACACGCACACATAAACTTACACATAATCACACATATATAAACACACATTGATCACAACCACAGAAACAAGTACACACGTAAACAAAAACGTACACATAGTCATAAATACATAAACACACAGTCATACACACAGCCATGCAAACTCACAGTCACGCACACACACATACACTCACCCGCATGACCATACCATCACATGAATGTACGTACATACATACAGACATACAAGAAGCCATTTAAGTGACTTCTTCCAATCTCTTCTGTCAATCACAGTGCATATCACTGGCTAACCTAATCCTAAGCGTGGGCCAGGGATGTTTCAAGATGACATGTGATCTCTCTCTCTCTCTCTCTCTCTCTCTCTTTCTCTCTTTCACACATACACTCTCTCTTTCTCTTTGCTCTCTCTATCTCTTTCTCTCCTTCTCTCTCTCTCTCACACACACACTCTCTCTTTCTCTTTGCTCTATCTCTCTCTCACACATACACACTCCTTCTCTTTGCTCTCTCTCTCTCTCTCTCTTTCTTTGCTCTCTCTCTCTCTCTCTTTGCTCTCTCTCTCTCTCTCTCTCTCTCTCTCTCTCTTTCTTTTTCTATCTCTCTCTGTCTCTCTCTTTTTTTTTTTCTTTCTCTCCCTCCCTCCCTCCCTCCCTCCCTCCCTCCCTCCCTCCCTCCCTCCCTCCCTCCCTCTCTCTCTCTCTCTCTCTCTCTCTCTCTCTCTCTCTCCCTCCCTTTCTCTTTACTCTATCTCTCTTCCTCTCTGTCTTTCCCTCATTCACACTCTCTCGCTTCCACCCCCCCCCCCTCTCTCCCTCTCTCTCTTTCTCGTTCTCTCCCATGTTTTTACAATCCGAATACTACCTGAATTGATTTTATGCAATATTATTAATTTATAAGAAACGTTCTAAGCCAAACTAAGTGTTCTTTTCAAAAAGAAAATCTACATCTGATTTTCCTAAAATATTTCCACTGTTAATTTTTATACGAAATTATATTAAGTACCAATTGTTGACCCTTAGATGATTTTAAATTGTTGCCCTTGTTGATAGCTATGATTTCATGGAATGTTATTACTTTTCATTGCATATGTGTGATTAGCATAATGACTTTTCCCATTAAAAGCCGAATTATACGGAATGCGTGATTCTCATACACACACACACACACACACAC
>NW_028234437.1:21505660-21510210 GCF_977035675.1 Penaeus japonicus | reverse complement strand
TCACTTCTTTTTGTTGTTCGGGTCGATGTTTTGTTATTTTGGGAGCCTTTTTTTGTTTCTGTTTATTTGTTTGCGTTTGTATGTTTGTTTATTTTAGTTTGTGCTTGTCTGTGTGCATTTTCTATTTGTTTAACTACACCTGTCTCTTTATTTGTTTGGATTTTTAGATTTTTGTTTGCGTTTTTTTTTTCATTTCCAAGTTTGATTTCACGTTTCCCGGCACACAACTTTTGAATGTATCTGTTTCAAACCCTTTCTCAATGCCAATCTCTCTTCCACTTGTTTACACCTCTATGTTTGTTTACCAGAAATGTTTGGCACTGCTGCAGAAGGAGGAGGACGAGGGGAAGAAGGTGCCACTTCAGGGAGCTATTCCCCGAGGCCGTACTTTGGGAGGATGAGCAGAGCGAGCGAGGGTTAAGGGGAAGAGGGGAGGAGGGGAAGAGGGGAGGAGGGGAAGAGGAGAAGAGGGAGGAGGGAAGAGTTGGGACGGGGGGTGGGGGTGTAGAGGGGAGGGGAAGCGGGGAAACGGGAAGGTAGGAAGAGAGGGAGGGATGGGGGTAGAGGGGAAGGGGAGGGGGAAAGGGAAGGTAGGAAGAGAGGGAGGGAAGGGGGGTAGGTGGAGGGGAAGGGGGAGGGGGAACGGGAAGGTAGGAAGAGAGGGAGGGAGGGGGGTAGAGTGGAAGGGGAGGGGGAACAGGAAGGTAGGAAGAGAGGGAGGGAGGAGGTAGGTGGAGGGGAAGGGGGAGGGAGATAGAGATAAGGGTTAGGATGAAGGAAAGGGATGAGTGGGAGGGGAGGGGGGTAGGTGGATACGGAGATTGGGAGGAAGGGAGTAGAAGGGGGGATAGGTAGAGGGGGGAAAGATGAGGGGAGGGGATGGTGGGGGGAGGAGACGAAGGCTGGGGGGAAGGGAGGAAAGGGGGGTAGGTAGAGGGGAAGGGATGGAGGGAGGGTTTTAGGAGGGGAAGGAATGGAGGGGGAAGGGGGATATGGAGGAAGTAAGAAGGGAGAGAGAATGCGGGAGGATGGGGAGAGGAGATGGCAGAAGGATGGTGGAAGGGGTAGGGAGAGAGAGGGCGAGAGGGGGGGGGGGTATTAGGGGGAAAGAAAGTGAGGGGGAGGATGATGCTAGGAGGGATAGAGGGGAAGAGGAAGCAAGGGGGGGAGGGGGATGGAAGGAAGGACGGAGGGGATAGGGGATATGGGTGGGAATATGAGGATACGAGGATGGATGGATGATGCAGGGAGGGAGAGATGGATGATGGAGGGAGGGATGGAGAGATGATGGAGGGAGGTATGGAGGGAGGGATGGAGGGAGGATGGAGTGAGGGATAGAGGGAGGGAGGGATGGAGGGAAGGATGGAGGGAGGATGGAGGGAGGGATGGAGGGAAGGATGAAGGGAGGATGCAGGTATGATTTGAGGGAAAACAGGATCGAGGAAGGGATGGGGTAAGGGGGTGGGGGGTCGATGGAAGAGTGGAGAGGGGGGGTAGGGGAGGGGAGGGTGTAGTGGGGGGGGGCGAGGGATATAGCGGAAGATTGATTATATGTTTCTGAGAGCTGGAGTGTGTCCGCTCGCGCGCGCGTGTGTGTGTGTCTGTCTGAAGGTGTGTGCGTTCGAGTGTGTTTACAGGAAATGTACGTACACATTCCCTCTCTCTGTGTGTCTTTGTGTCTGTCTCTATATCTCTTTGTCTGTATGTTTGAGTGAGTGACTGAAAGAGAGAGAGAGAGAGAGAGAGAGAGAGAGAGAGAGAGAGAGAGAGAGAGAGAGAGAGAGAGAGAGAGAGAGAGAGAGAGAGAGAGAGAGAGAGAGAGAGAGAGAGAGAGAGAGATAGTGAGCGAATTGGAGAGAGAAATAATGAAAATAGCAAAGCTAACACATGCACGAAAAACAAAATATGCAAACTCCCATCCTTTAATCATCCTCTCTTTAATTTTCTTATAATTACACGGAGCTGTGGAGAACATACACCAATCCGTATTTGTTGCATAAATGTAAAATCCTTGATTTAATTTGCACTTCAGGAAAACATTTTCCATTTTTGGGGTCCTATTTTTGGTGTTTCTAACGATCTGTTTACTCAGAACGTCTCGTGATATTACAATAATGATGATGAAAGTGCTATAGTGGTGATGCAGAGGATGAATAGCAAATAATCGTTAAGACTATAATATGTTCATTATAACCATACTTTTGCAAACAGTAAAATTATAAATGGTCAATTTCCCCCAACTGTCAAGTAAGAAGAAGAAATATAAACGGAGAAGAAGAAGAAACAAAGACAATATCAACATACATCTCCTTCATTCACTCCCGTTGCAAGCATCGGTGCACAGGGCCTGCAATTGGGTCGCAGTACTGCACAGGATATTGTTGCATACGCTTTTAACAGTGATGAAAATGTCCAATATCGGGGAGTTTCCAGCTACGCTTCCCTCTGCTCTCTTGTTTTAGCTGGCGACCTTCCAGCCGGGATTGAGTTGCAAGGCCCTGTGTGCTAATGTTGGTGTTGCTAGCCTTCGGTCTTAGAGCCCGCGGTTTTATTCTTGTCTTTTGGATACGTCACATGCATGCATTTATGTACATGTACATGCAAACAGATATATACATAAGAAAAACACAAACACGTATATATAAATATACATATATATATACATAAATATATATATATATAAAAATATATATATATGTATATACATATGTATATATATACATATATATATATTATATAAAAAATATATATATAATATAAAAGTATATATATAATATATATAATATATATATATATATATATTAAAATAAATAAAATAATATATTAAATTTATAATATATATTTACATATATATATACAATATATATATATAAATATATATATAAATATAAAAATTATTTATATATATATATATATATATAATATAAAATAATATATATATACATATATATATGGATATAATTTAAATAATTAAAATATCTATATATCCATCTATCATCTATCTATCTATTTATCTATCTACTATCTATCTTATCTATATATATGATATATGTATAAATAGATATATATTATATATATATATATATATAATATATAAATTATATATTAAATTACTAAAATAATATATAATATACATATTAATACACACACACACCCACACACACACATACACACACACCACACACCACATATATATATAATATATGTAATTATTTTTAAACACACAACACACACCCACACACACACACACACACAACACACACACACACACACACACAATATTATATATATATATATATATATAAATATATAAAATATTAATATATACATATATATTATAAAATATACATATATATATATATATATATATAAAATTTTATATAATATATATATTATAAATAAATATAAATAAATATATATAATATATTATATATATAAATTATTTCTCCATAATAATATAATCCCTAAATATATTATATATTATAATAATATATAAATAATACATACATATATATGATATATGTTAAATATATATATATATATATAATATATAAAAAATAATATAAAAATAAAAAACATGTATATGTATATAATATATATAATATATATATATATATATATTTTAAAATAATATAATACACACATATCTATCTATCTATCTATCTACTATCGAACTATCAAACTATCTATATATATATTATCTATCAACTATACCCTATCATAAATATATAGGGAGGTAAAATTTATATTTCTAAAACAAAATGCTTTACTGCTTCAACCATCTTTTCTACAAAAATATAACCTCGAAACCCTTTATTTGGACTTGTTTTCTAATTCATGCTACCGTGGCCTGGAATTGCCCTGAAAAATTTCTGGCTATCACCCCCTGCTAAGAGCATAAGGTAATTCAGATGTTGTAAGGCAAATGATAGACAATTTTTTTAGTGGGTCGCGGTCTTTTGGTTAGAAGCCGGATTGTCATCTGACGACCCGGGGTCGGTCACGACAGGGGGTAAAAATTTATTTCTATATTAAATATGTTACTACATTCTACCCCTCTTCTTAATAATAAAATATATATTATATTATAGTAAGGTATATAGATTTATAAGATATATATAAGTATATATATTTATATATATATATATATAGTTATATATATATTTTGTATATATATTGATATATATATATATTCTTATATATATATATATATATTTATTTATATTATTTTATATTTATGTATATATTATATATTATCGTATAATATAAATTATATATGCTATATATATTTATGTATATATATATATATATATATATATTATATATATATATGCATATATATATAATATACTATATATTATATTTATATATATATTTATATTATAATATATATTATTTCCATTCAACTATATCTCTCGACATAAAAATTCACATATTATATATATATTTATATATTATATATATATAATATATATATATATATATATATAAATATATAATATATACATATATATATAGGATATATATATATATATTATTGATATATTATA
>NW_028234437.1:21488160-21495660 GCF_977035675.1 Penaeus japonicus | reverse complement strand
GAATGCGTTGACCAAATATTTTTCCTGACTCTGCATTAGAATCGGCAATTTGGAATAGTGATTATCATAATGACGCACATTTTTTCCTAATACGTGGCATAGAAATAAAATGCTGGTAAAAATCGTATAAAGGAAGAAAATTGTTCTTGTGTTTTATACGAATTGTTGCTAATCTAAATATTAATACGTATTTTGCATAAGTATGTATTATGTATAAGGATGTACTTCGCATATTTTAAGTAATTTTTGATATGGCAGCTGGATGAGAAAATGATATCACAGTAATCCTACCATTGATACTATTAATTATATCATTAAGAATAATGATTATGGTCGTAATTATAATAACTGTCTCTCGGTATTCAAACTAGTTAATGGTACACGCAAAACCTGCCTTGTTATTACCAATTTGATAGTTACAAACGTCACAAAAACTACAGTACATTCGTGCGTTGTTTAGGAAAAGGAATATAAAATGTTTTGAGGTTCATTTCGAGAATTTTGAAGCTGACGAACTGGCAAATTTATTTATATCCGGATTGTCTTGTGGTGTAAAATTCAGAAATTGGCATAGATATATCATAAACTCAAGATATGTGTGTTTGTGTCTGTCTGTCTGTGATATCTTGTAAAAAAAAAATAAAAAAAAAATGTGGACCTCTTTTCGGTAATTACGTGATTTCTCGAAAAAAAAATCTTTTAAAATGATTATCGAGAGTTTGAATAAAACATAAAAAAATCAAATAAGAAAAAATATATTATAAGAGAAGAATCATTACAATAGAAAAGTAACTAAAGTAGATGAAGGATCGAATAAAATAAATAAATAAATAAATGAAGAAGAAGAAGAAGCAGAAATAAATGAAACAGAAAAATTATTGAATTAGAATAAAGCTCTTGAAGAATGACTCGAAGAATCTCAACGACTAGCAACACGAGATACTCCCACAATTTTCTTGCAATCAACTAGTCAATCACCGGAGAATCAAGAGCTTCATATCCCTTTTATCTTAGAGGAAAATAACGGCAGCAAGAATCTTTATTAATTCTTAGGTATCGTCCTATCTGATTCCTTGTCATTATTTTCTCTTCATTCTCCTCGTTCACTGGTCCCTTATCGATGCTCTTTTGAGGAGGGTGAGGGTGAGGAGGGCGAGGATGAGGGCGAGGAGGATGAGGGTGAGGGCGAGGGCGAGGAGGATGAGGGTGAGGGTGAGGGTGAGGGCGAGGGTGAGGAGGATGAGGGTGAGGGCGAGGGTGAGGGCGAGGGGGGTGAGATTAAGGTTGAGGGTGACGGTAAAGATGATGATTATGATGATGGTGAATGGGTGGGTGAGGTGGGTGAGGGTGAGGGTGAATGGGTGGATGAGGTGGGTGAGGGTGAGGGAGAAGGTGAGAGTCAGAGTAAGAGTGAGGGTGAGTTGACGATGATGAGGGTGAAAGGGAGGGTGAGAGTGAAGGGTGATGGTGTAAATAATCAACAAATATAATGATAACAATAATAATGAGGATAACAATTTGACGCGATTTTTTAAATAAATGTATTTTAGCTCAACTCTCAACGCCCGCCATCAAAGAAACGAAAAAAAAAAATACAAACAAAAACAAACAAGCAAACAAATGCAAAAAAAAGCAAAAAAAAAAAAAAAGCACCCAAACTTTTACTAACTTGCTCACCCACTCACAGAAAAAATGTGTTTAAGGTCCAAAGTATTGGAAGGTTTTCCATAACTTCGCCCTAACTGAGCTGAACGAACTGTGTCAAAGGAGAATAAAGATAGTGATGATGAAGAAGGTGAGAGAAACAAAAAATGGAGAAGAAAATGGAGATGAAGGTGATGAAGAAAATGATAATGATGATGAAAGGGAAGAATAAGAAAAAGATGATGATGATAATGAAAATGAAGAACCTAAAGAAAGGTGATGATGATGATGCAGATGAAGAAGAAAAAAAAGAGGTAGGAGAATCATATAAAAAGGCAGAGAGAGAAAAAAAAAAGATAAAGAAGGAGAGATGATAGTAGTTAAGAAGAAAAGAGGAGGAAGAAGAAAAAGAAAAAAACAAACAAACCATTATACCAAAGAAGAATAAGAGGAATGTGTAATAAAAGGATGATATTGAATTCAGGAAACAAAAAAAGAAGAGGAAGAAGTTGATGGCGTTAAAGAAAATGAAGACTATCAAATAGAAGAATAATTAAAAACACACACACACAAAACAAAAAAGAAAAAAAACAATAAAGAAGGGAGACAGAATAAGAAAATGAACAACAACAGAAAAAAAGAACAAAAAGAATAACAGGGAAATGGAAATATGAAAAAAAAACATTATTTCCACAAACGTTAACTGCGATAGGCAGAAAAAAAAAAAATCTCCAATAAAGAGACTCGTTACTGAGACAATTAGTTTAATATCATTACTAATAATATTGTTTTTAATCATCTGTATTGTTGATATGATTATCATAATTGTATTATCATTATCATCAATGTTGTTGTTTTTGTTATTATTATCATCAATATCATTGTTATCAGAATTGTTGTTATTATTGCTATTATTGGTATCATCCCCATTTTCATTATCATAACATTATTCTTTGTTACTTTTATCATTGTAGATGGTATGAGTACCATGTTCATTATCATTTTCAATATAATAGCTTTCCCTCTAGAAACCCCGAACATTTATAATAGAAACTAAGTATATGAACACAAATTATTAGATATATAAATAAAAGAGTAGACAAATTAAATGAAAAAAAAGAATATATGAAATTATTTCTTCCGATAAGGGGAAGATATTTATACCACCCCTCACTTGTTAACCTGAAGGATAAGGGCCATACATATCTTTGTTTTGACCATAAGACGGGCATTAGCGCCACCTGCTCGGCACACCAGACAGGTTTATTTCAGAGGGAGGGCGCGACATATCTATGGCTTTCTGGCTCTCTTTAATTCTAGTTATAATAGTAGAGTCTTTTTGTGTTAGTCAGTTTTTTGTGTGTTTTAATAGACTATGGGACTAATATGTGCCATGTGACAGGCTTTCTCAATGTTGAAATCGACTTTAATTGTAGTATAAAGTCCATATAAGTCATCAGTTCTTTAAGATTAAACTCAGTTTGGCAGAAGTATTGGGATTTTATGAAAGTACAAAAAACTTGCTTTGTTCGCATCTTTAAACTTTCGTAAGTAAATACGAAAGGATTAACCATCTCCAGAAACAACAAGAAAAGAAAATGAAAAGATAGAGAAGAGGATGGCAGTTTGTCCTCAGGGTTGTAATTACCACAGCCCAAGCTAACCATACTAGCATAAGGTCAAGCTGTGTATGGTGTGGTTCACCTTCCTCTTCATATTCTGTCTCCACACCTTGTACCTTGCATTGCCGGTACTTTGGAGCCGGAGGTTGGCATCTTGCTGTGTGCCATCGCTCTCTGTTGTTAGTGCTTGGTAGAGACCGTGTATGGGTGCCATTCAAGGTCGTTTCTCTTGTTAGTGCCAGGAGAGAGTGGTGCCATACATCCTATATTGCGGTAATTATAGTGATTGTGATAATGATTTCCATCATCATCATCTACCAGCAAATATGATTATTAATCTCAGTATGAGAGTAAAATTACACTCTGATAGGTAAAAGAACAAAGATTTCCTCGCGCCGGCACGTTTACGTCACCCAAGAGCGTGGTATAACTTTTTACCGTCGGCGCGTTCACGTCACCCGTATCCAATGGATTTATTGTGGGTTTCTTGGTTTGTCAATAGGATTGCCGTAAAGTTACATATAAGGTGTGAGGAAAAGTCATGGGTGGGTTGTCCAAGGCCTAAGGACGAGTTAATTACATTTTATTAATTCAGTTCGATCTATCATAGAAATGTGTTTGCTAGGATTTTTTTTTTCTTTTAGATATATTTGATAGGTTTATGTATTTTGGAATTAGATTCTTGGGTGTTGATGGAGGTCTTCCGTGATTGATTTCTAGTTTATTAATGTGTATATTGATTTGGTTGTCTATTTGTTTGCTTATCTGTCTTACATAAAAAAATAATCGATAAAGGTAAGGAGTTATCCGTATTCCAATTTTTCTTTGATTTACTTATCAAATCATAGGAAAAGAATAATCATTCTCCTACAGTAAAAAATAGAGAAAAAAAGAGAAAAGAATGGCAATATATATATTTTTTTTTCTTTTCTTTCTTTTTTCCCTATCTTGCGAAGTAGATTTCCGTTTCCCCCCCCCCCTCCAAAGGTCGTGAGAGATGGCGTACGAGGTGTGAAGGGGGGGGGGGTGGGGTGGATGTGACTGAGAACAGGGTGAGGGGAGGGGTAGGTGACAGTATACACGAAGGTGGAAAGGGGTAGGTGGGCACGTGACAGTAAGAAGCATAGAGAAGGAAGAGAGGGGGAGGCGAAGATATATAACACATAAATTACCTAAGAAGTGGGGAAGTGGGTGGGCGGGAAAGGTCGTTGATAAAGAGGGAACAAAAGAGAGAAAGAAAAAAAATAAACATTAACGTTAAGCCTTCAGACTTCAAACAATGTATACCTCTGAAGGTTGTACGATTTCCAAGAGCCACTATATGTTTTTTATGGGTGGACAATGCCATTATTACCGACAGGAAAGCCGGTCGGTTAATCTGCAGGTGCGGGTAGACGCGGGGAGAAATAAAGAGAGTGTTGGGATAGATAGGAAGAAAGAGAGAGAGAGAGAGAGATAGATAGATAGATAGAGAGAGAGAGAGAGAGAGAGAGAGTTAGGGGGTGGAGGGAAAGAGAGAAAGAGAGAGAGAGAGAGAGAGAGAGAGAGAGAGAGAGAGAGAGAGAGAGAGAGAGAGAGAGAGAGAGAGAGAGAGAGAGAGAGAGTTAGGGGGTGGAGGGAAAGAGAGAAAGAGAGAGAGAGTTAGGGGTGGAGGGAAAGAGGGAAAGAGAGAGAGAGAGAGAGAGAGAGAGAGAGAGAGAGAGAGAGAGAGAGAGAGAGAGAGAGAGAGAGAGACCCTCCTCTTTTTTTCTTGTAGCATCTTTCTCCCTTCTCACTCCTCCCTTTCTCTCCTTCCCTCTCCATCTCTCTGTCTCTCCCTCCCCCCTCTCTTTGATTTGTAGCGTCTTCCTCCCCTTTTTACCTCTCATCCCATCCCATCCCATCCCTCCCTCTCTCCCTCTTTGTTACCCCCCTCCCTCCCTCTCCCCCTCACTGGCTTCCCCTTTCCCTCCCTCTTACCCACCACTTTCCTACAGCCTCACTTCAACCTCCTTCCCTCTCTCTTACAATATAGTCCTCCTCCCTTCACCTCATCTTCTTTTCCCTCCCTCTCTCCTCCCTCCCTCTCCCCCGGCGTCTCCTTCCCTCCCTCTCTTCCACCGTCTCCTTCTCTCCCCCTCTCTCCCCTAACGTCTCCCTCCACCCTCGTTTCTAACCTCCTTCCCCCCCTCCCCCCCCCCCTTGGTATCTCCTTCCCTCCCTCTCTCCCCTAACGTCTCCCTCCACCCTCATTTCTAACCTCCTTCCCCTCCCCACTCCCCCTCTATCAGTATCTCCTTCCCTCCCTCTCTCCCCTAACGTCCCCCTCCACCCTCATTTCTAACCTCCTTCCCCTCCCCACTCCCCCCCCCAGTATCTCCTTCCCTCCCTCTCTCCCCTAGCGTCTCCCTCCACCCTCATTTCTAACCTCCTTCCCCTCCCCACTCCCCCTCTCTTTAGTATCTCCTTCCCTCCCTCTCTCCCCTCCCTTTCTCCACCCTTATTTCTAACCTCCTTCCCCTCCCCACTCCCCCCCTCAGTATCTCCTTCCCTCCCTCTCTCCCCTCCCTCTCTCCACCCTCATTTCTAACCTCCTTCCCCTCCCCACTCCCCCTCTCTTTAGTATCTCCTTCCCTCCCTCTCTCCCCTAACATCTCCCTCCACCCTCATTTCTAAACTCCTTACACCCCCTTCCACCCCCCCTCCCACCCCTCCTCTCTCAGTCTCCCTCTTCCGAGATATAAATACAGAATATCCTACAAAAACAACACCTGACGGCTTGACATATGAACAGGCCGTGCCATGTGGTTGCACAACCTCTGAGAACTATGTCCCGTGTCTCACCTTAGCAATGGTGTGTGTGGAGGGGAGGGGAGGGGAGGGGAGGGGGGAGGGGGAGGGGGAGGTTAAAAAGGGGATAAAGGAGGGGACTAGGTAGAGAGGGAGGGGTAGAGGAGGGTAGAAGAAGAGGAAGAATGATGGGAGTGGGGGTGAAGAAAGAGGTGAGGGGAGGATAGTGGGTGGAGAGAGAGAGAGAAAGGGTGAGACTCGAGCACTTTTTCTGCTCATTCTGTTCAGCACACTTAGTGATGAGGTAGTATTGTACACCTGCCCCGGGTCGAAGTAAAACAATTTGTTACAGTCTCTCTCTCTCCCTCTCTCCCACTCCCCCCCCCCACCTCTCTCTCTCTACCTACCTACCAAGGAACCTACTACTTATATATAGGTATTTATAACTATATCTATGTTATATATGTCTACACCTCTATGTTATATGTATCTACATACATATCCATCTTTCTGTCTATCTACCAATATATTTTTATATATGCTTTTCAGCCTATTAACCTACCATTCTCTCTCTTTGTAAATGTTTCTCCCCCACCCCCTCTCTTTCTCTCCTTTTTGTCACACATTTTCCCGGCATTCAGTTTGTAATTATATCATTGCTGAGAAAAGATATATTTTTTCTGGAAATTATTCTGAAAGTTTTACTCAGCTAACCTGATGTCAACACAATTATCTGTTCCTAAAAGTTTAGTAAGTTTATGCATATGCAAATTTATAAACAAGCAAATCAAAAATATTTCATAAAAAATAACCAAATGAGTTTGTATAAATGACTGTATAATCATACCTGTATATTTTTTTATAACACACAAAGGGGAGAGAGAGAGAGAGAGAGAGAGAGAGAGAGAGAGAGAGAGAGAGAGAGAGAGAGAGAGAGAGAATCGAATCTTAAACCAATGCTTAAGCTGCCTCAGATTCTAAAAAGATGGAATAACTCAAACATATATGTGACAGCATACGAAAAAGATGTCAAAGAGTGAACCAAAATACAGACACAATAACGAGTACACAAAGTAAAAACAAAATCATTTATTTGGGAAGATTCGAAACCTCACAATTAAATAACATATCCTTATCGTGGTTGTATCTGATTTCATTTTTCCTGCTGTATAACATCCATGGAAAAGGAGTTTTCAGGTAATGACTGACCTTATTTGCGAGAATTGAAATGATGAGAGGGAGAGAACAAAAAAAGAAGGGAAAACAAGCTTGTCAAAGCACGTGAAAGGGAGGGTGATGAGTCAGATCTGAGGGAACACATCAAAGAACCATAAACTCATAGGTAAAGGAGACAGTTTTGTGTATTTTAACATGAACACGGTGGATGATAAATACTGTATATATGCAAACACAGACACACACACACACACACACACACACAAACACACACACACACATACAAACA
>NW_028234437.1:21473160-21475660 GCF_977035675.1 Penaeus japonicus | reverse complement strand
TGCTGCATGAGATGGTTTACACTGAATTATGTTGATGCTGAGAGATTGTGAACGAAATATAAAACTGATTTTCACTTTATTTTCGTCTCATAAAAGCAAAGCAAAGAAAAGAAGAAGAAAGATATACATGAGAAAATCGTCTTACAAAAGCTAATCTAAAAAAAGAAGAAAAAAAAAAAAAGATAAAAGATAATGATAGTGAATACACCAATGATACTGATGGTGATTCAGAATGGCTATTTTTCGAAGATGATAGTGATACTGATGATCAAAACGTCGATGGTGATGATTCTCTTGATGACGCTGTCTTTTTTAATGATGAGAATAGTAGAATGAGTAAATGGTGGTGATAACACTGATATTAGTGATGATCATGATATTGATAATGATAACTAGGATAATGATTACAATAAGAATTAGAATAATGAAACGAAGAGCGATAACAACTATGTGGATGGTAACAATTGTAATAAGGATAATCATAATAGCAATAATGATAATGATGATAGTAATAACTATAAGGATAATAGCAACAATTACAATGATAATAGTAAAAATAGTAATGATAACAATAATAATGATAATTGTAACGATAATAGCAACAATGAAAAAACAACGACAACAACAATAACAATAATGATGATAATAATGACAACAATTATAAGGATAACTACGTTGATTGCAACAGGAGTGATGATAAGGACTAGAATGAATGATATGATAATAATAATGATATTAAGAATGTTGAAGGTAATGATAATGATAGTAATAATTAAAATGATAATAATTATAACGAAAATAGCGATAACAACAGCAATGATAATTACAATAATGATAAGAAAAGAAATGACAATAATGATAAACATAATGATTATCACGATGATATGATGATAATGATAACAGCAACAATGGTAATGATAATAGAAATAATGATAAATATAATGACAATAATAACAGTAATGACAATGATGAAACCGATATAAGCAATAGTCATAACAATGAGGAGGATAATGCTCCTGCTGCCACCACTACTACTGATGCTATTGATAGCAATAACAATAACAATTTACATGCACAGCTACCAGCTACCAACTTTTCCTAAACATTCCATAGTGATGATAATGATGATGAGGATGGTATTGCTACCACTATTACTACTACTACAACTGCTGTTATTTACTGTTATAACAATAACAATAACAATATATAACTCTTATTCCAGGTATAAGTCCAATCCACATTGCAAGGAAATGCGTATAATGTAAACAAAAATTGAAATAACAATAACAGTTGCAAATTAGACTTCCCACATTTATTGCCATGAATTCCAACGAGTAAACAAGCAAACAAAACAGAACGGATTGACAAAACATGACAGAAATTAAATAGAACAACATCTTCACTATTGTCTTACTCTTACTCTTCCAAAAAGAAAGAAAGAAAGCAAGGAAAATAAAAGAAAAAAGATAACAAATTTATCTAAAAAATCAAAATAGCAATACACGTTTTTTTTTGTTTTGTTTTTTTGACAAATTCATTTCTCACTCTCTCTCTCTTCTCTCTCTTTATCTTTCTCCCTCCCTCCCTCTCTCTCACACTTTCTAAAAAAAAAAAAAAAAAAAAAAAAAAAAAAAATTAAAAAATCAAAATAGCAATACACGTTTTTTTTTGTTTTGTTTTTTTGACAAATTCATTTCTCACTCTCTCTCTCTCTCTTCTCTCTCTTTATCTTTCTCCCTCCCTCCCTCTTTCTCTACCACACTCTTTCTCAAAAAAAAAAGAAAAAAAGAAAAAAAAAATCAGAAATAGATAAAAAAAAAAAAAAAAAAAAAAACATCAAAATAACAATACGCATCGAAGGAAACACACACACGACGGCAGTTCAACAAGGGAAACCGAGCCAAGGGCAGACCAGCTACAACTTCCCCCTAGAGATGCCAAACCAATTCTGTTTGAACTATTGAGCCTGTGTCGTGGCTTCGGTTGAATTCTTTTGATTGACATTTCATGGGAGGAAGGAGCAAGGGAGATAGGGGGGGGGGGGGTCCTTGCTACAGGGGATTTAGTCTGTTTGGATCTGTACGTTTGATGGTATTGTATAGGACTAAAAATATTTCCTTCGTTGGTATTTTTTGAAAGGCGTTATTTTGCGTTGCTAATGTTATTTCATCTTGTTAATGTTGTTTTGATATCACAATCGTCATAATGGTTATTGTTTATAATCTTTATCCTGATTGTGATTATTACTATTGTTGTAATTATTGTCGTTATTGTTATCACTATTTTTGTTATCTTATCATCATTGTTATTGTTATTATTATCATTACTATTATTATTATTTTTGTTATTATTATTATTATTATTATTATTATATTGTTATCCTTATAATCATTATTGCTATTATTATTATTATTATTATCATCATATTATTACCCTTATAATCATTATTGCTATTATTATTATAATTATTAGCATTAATTATCATCATTAATATCAATAT
>NW_028234437.1:21441118-21443618 GCF_977035675.1 Penaeus japonicus | reverse complement strand
GGGAAGGGGAAAGGGGAAGGGAAGGGGAAGGGGAAGGGGAAGGGGAAGGGGAAGGGGAAGGGGAAGGGGAAGGGGAAGGGGAAGGGGAAGGGGAAGGGGAAGGGGAAGGGGAAGGGGAAGGGGAAGGGGAAGGGGAAGGGGAAGGGGAAGGGGAAGGGGAAGGGGAAGGGGGGACGAGCCCTTGGATGGGAGGGGGAAGGAGTGCCTCTCTGTAGGGAGGAGTGTCTTTCCTTGCGGTCGTGCGAACCCCCCCCCAAGTTCCCCCCAACGTGTGCCCGGAAGGGGGACGATTGAGAGGGTTGAGGTAAGGGCCTGTAAGGGCAATCCCCCCCCCCTGGTCCGCAAGGGGAAGGTTTCCGCAGGGGGGAGGGGCAATTGGTGGGAAAATTGATTAATAGCATATCCATTCTTTAGGAACAATTTAATATCAAATATGTCAAGATGCCTCCTTCTAATAAATTAAAAACGTTTCTGACATAAATGAAATTAAACTGAAGTTCTCGAACGTTGATATACCATTCATTGCTGATCATCGGAAATCTTGACGTGATATCAATGACGTACTCGCAATCATATTGTTGACACGGTTTAGCATTATCCTCTACATATTATTCTCTAAACACACACACACATACACACACACTTACAAAATCAAAAAATAACACAGTAATAATGGTCTCTCCTCTTCTCTCTCTCTCTCTCTCTCTCTCTCTCTCTCTCTCTCTCTCGCCTATCTCTTCTCTGCGTCTCCTCTCTCTCTCTCTCTCTCTCTCTCTCTCTCTTTCTCTCTCTCTCTCTTTCTCCCTCTCTCTCTCTTTCTCTCTCTCTCTCTCACTCTCTTTCTCTCTCTCTCTCTCTCTCTCTCTCTCTCTCTCTCTCTCTCTCTCTCTCTCTCTCTCTCTCTCTCTCTCTCTTTCTCTCTGTCTCTCTCTTTCTCTCGCTCGCTTACTCGTTCCTTTACTATCAGAAAGAGATATAGTTCAACATCAAAAACAAAAAGGATCCCATAATAGTCAGTCATAAGAAATATTATACAATCTTTCTGTCATGGAAACGTAACAAAAAGAAACACACATTGTCACCTTTGGGTCATGTTTTGAGGGACATATCTCCCTGTCGACAAATGCTATGCAGAGGATGCAGAGACACAGCTGCAGATGACACAGTTTATTGCAACCGTGAGAAAATTGTTTCATGTTATGGGGACACTTATTCTTTTTTTTTCTTTTTTTTTTTTGGGGGGGGGGGATTCCTGAAGTGACTGGAATATTTTATTGGGCACTCAGTGTGTTCATATTGCACATGGTTCATTCATGTTGTACTGGGAGGGGCAGAGGGGGGTGGGGGTAACGAGGTGGGGTGTAAGAAAGGGTGAGAGAATGTGTAATAAAGAGAGAGGGGGGGGGAGGGGGGATAAAGATCCTCTGAACTTGGGTTAGAGAACCACAAAATTGGTCTCTCGGTAATTTACTCCACAGGAATGTCTTCGAAAGCACCCATTTGAGAGAAAGAGGCAAATGAGAGATGGGGAGAAGGACAGAGAAAGAAAGGGGAAGTGAGGGAGGAGAGAGAAAGAAAGAGAAAGTGAGGGAAGAGGGAAAAAGAGAGAGAAAAAGAAATAGAAAGAAAGAAAGAATCAGAAAGAGAGAAAAAAAGAGAGAAAGAGGGACAGAAAGAAACAGAGAGAGAGAGATAAAGAGAAAAAGCGTTACCGAAAGAGAGCATAATACAAGCAAAATCAGGTAAGTGACAGGGAGATAAAATCAGATAATCCTGTAATGGATACTAGGGCTGCCCCCCTTCCCCCCTCCCCCCTCCTCCCACATATATCAGCTTCATCGACCATAAGACCAGCATCATTTCCATCTCTCGCATACTCCATTTCCTGATTCATTACCATAGCTTTGTGTGTGTGTGATTATCATATCCTTCCGGCATATGACAACTGCATTCCCTGATGGTCATTATGCAAGGAAGTGGGTGTAAGCCTCGTACACTTTTTATGTTGGGGAAATTATTTTTAATGATTTTATATTTTTTGTTGGTGAATTCACGTACTTTTTTATGTGCTAATGACTAGCTCATATTTCTCTATTTCACTTTTTTCGTGTCTATTTTTTCTTTCTTTCTCCCTCTTTCTCTCTTTCTCTATCTATCTTTCTTTCTCTCTCTTTGTCTTTTTATCTCTCTCTCTCTATCTCTCTCTGTTTGTTTCTGTTTCTCTCTCTCCCTGTCTCTCTGTCTCTCTGTCTCTCTCTCTCTCTGTCTCTCTGTCTCTCTCTCTCTCTCTCTCTCTCTCTCTCTCTCTCTCTCTCTCTCTCTCTCTCTCTCTCTCTCTCTCTCTCTCTCTCTCTCTCTCTCTCTCTCTCTCTCTCTTATTCCTTCCTAAGTAAACGGACCAATATAATATACCACTGCTTAGGCTTAGTTAGGCCTAGGCTAAAGTAATCAAGTGTTATGGCGTATGTCCCGGGTGTCACCGTATTTATCATCATCATTC
>NW_028234437.1:21383835-21391335 GCF_977035675.1 Penaeus japonicus | reverse complement strand
CCCCCTCCCCCCTTCCCCAACTCCGAGCCCCTTCATCCCTCCATTTCTCCTTCTTCAACAACCCTCCCTTCCCTCCTCCATCCCCGCCCAACCTCTCCTCCGTCCCTCCATCCCCACCCCACCCCTTCCTTCCCTCCTCCATCCCCACCCGACCTCTCCTCCGTCCCTCCATCCCACCCCTTCCTTCCCTCCTCTATCCCCATCCAACCACTCCTCCTTCCCTCCATCCCACCCCTTCCTTCCCTCCTCCATCCCCACCCAACCTCTTCTTCGTCCCTCCATCCCACCCCTCCCTTCCCTTCCCTTCCCTCCTCCCATCCCCACCCAACCACTTTCCTCTCCTCCGTCCCTCCACCCACCCCAGCTCCCTTTCCCTTTCCTTCCCTTCCCACCCGACCACTCCTCCTTCCCTCCATCCCACCCCTTCCTTCCCTCCTCCATCCCCACCCAACCTCTTCTTCGTCCCTCCATCCCACCCCTCCCTTCCCTCCTCCATCCCCACCCAACCGCTCCTCCGTCCCTCCATCCCACCCCTTCCCTCCCTCCTCCATCCCCACCCAACCTCTCCTCCGTCCCTCCATCCCAACCCTTCCTTCCCTCCTCCATCCCCACCCAACCTCTCCTCCGTCCCTCCACCCCCCCCCCTTTTTCCCCTCTGCCTCCTCCCACCCTCCCCCCTCAAACAATAAGTGTGACAACAGCACGCCATAAACAAGCCTTGACCCTCCGCTCAAAACTTCGACTCCATCTCGTTTAGGGTTCCTGAGAGGCGAAGAAGACCTAAGAGGGGCTCAGGTCACCTTAGAACTTCCGGCAAGGTCACGTGATCGAGGCTTGGAGGTTTTCTTGGAAACTTCTCTTGCCTTGATCTTGTTACTGGATTTATTTGCTCTTATTCTACATTTTTTTTTTTTTTTTTGGGGGGGGGGGGGCTTTGTGGACTGATTTATATTTGTCCTTATTATCTCAGATAGCATAAATGCGTACTGTAGTTGTTATATTACGTACAAGATTTGTTAATATAATTACTATAAGACTGATTATCTTAATCTCTAGATCAATATGAATTGCCTCTCTACATGATCGGAAATGATAACTTTTGATAAATGACGGCAAGTGAAATTAGAACTGTGTGATTTAAGGGATACCGAGTCATTTCGATTTAGTTGGAATCTTGTAGGGCAGCATTTCTAAACGATATCATATTAGAAATTCTTTTCCGTGAAACTGTTCTGCTTTCTCCTTTCTCTGTCTCTCTCTAACTCTGTCTCTCTTTCTCTCTCTCTCTCTCTCTCTCTCTCTCTCTTATAATAGATCTCTCTCCTCTCCTCTATTAGATCTCTCTCTCTCTCCTCTATATTATCTGTCTCTCTCTCGTCTCCTCTCACTCTCTCTCTCTTATATATATAGATATGTAATATATTATAGTTAATATATATATTATAGGCTATATATATTTATATAATATATATTTATATATATAATATATATATTAGATATATATATATATATATATATATATATATATTATATATATATATACTACATATATACATATCATACATATTTTTTACACATATATGTATATAAATAGATATAATATCTGTTTGTATGTATATATATATATATGTATAAATATATATATTATATATATAGTATATTATATGTATATATAGTATATATTGTATATTACATATATTATACATACACATCACACACACACACAAACAGCGACAAATTATTGACACAAGCTATTTACATATACACATTACACACATACATACACACACGTTAGGTACAACAAACATGATTTAACACACACACACCACACAACATAACTGACACAAATGTCACACACACACACACTACACATACCACACACACATACATACACTACTAACACACACATTTTATAACACACCTCACACACACAATTTTTGATATATATATATATATATGAATATATATTGTATAATATATATATATATATATGTATAATATATATATATTATATACATATATATGTATGTTATACATATGTATGTATATTATATATGTATATATATATATATATATTGATAGTTAGATATATAAGATTTTGAATATGTAAATTTATTCAGTAATATACAGCTTTTATGTTAAATATATATATATATATATATATATACATACATATATATATAGTATATATAAACATATATATATATAATATATATATTAATAATATATATATATAATATATATATACTTATATATACTTATACATATACATACATATACACACATACACATAGGTTTATATACACACATATACACACACACACATTACACACATATCTACACACACACACACACATATATATATTTATTTATATATATTATATATATAGTTTATATATATATATTATATATATATATATATATATATATAACGATGATGATAGTGCTAGTCATAATGATAAAAATAATGATATTTACAAAAATAATGTTCATGATGATAACACTGATGATGATAAAAAGGAGGTTTATAGCAACAATAACAATTTGGTGGTGATAAGAACAATGACGATATTAATAAAGATAATAATAACGATAATCATTATCATTAAAATGATGGTAGTAATTAGGATGATATGATAATGATAATGGTTATCAGAATGATAATAGCGAGGGTATTTATGATAATGATGATAGAACTTATGATAATTATAAGAACAACAAGGATAATAACAATTGTTACAATGATTATGAAAATGATTATAATGATTACAGCATTGCTAATAACAAAGGTAAAGATGATAATATGATAACAAAATTAATAATGATAAGAATAACAATAGTAACGATAGCAATGATAATCATTATAAAGGTAATTATATATAGATAGAAAGAGGTAAAGAGAGAAAGAGAGAGATAGAGATAGATAGATAGAGAGAGTTAGAGAGAGAGAGAGAAAAAGAGAGAGAGAGAGGGAGAGAGAGAGAGAGAGAGAGAGAGAGAGAGAGAGAGAGAGAGAGAGAGAGAGAGAGAGAGAGAGAGAGAGAGAGAGAGAGAGAGAGATTGAGAGAGACAGAAAAGAGAGAAGAGGCTGCAATGCGACAAGTCATACCACAAGTCCCCCTCAACCCCCCCTCCTCCACCCCCCTCTGCCATGCACGGGTTGAGAACACTCAGACTTGCTAATCCAGATGAGATGCTGTTTGAGAAGCGTGAGTTCCTTATAGGAGCATGAAAATAAGAAGGAGGAGGAGGAGGGGTAGGAGGAAAATGAGATGAAATCAGGACAAAGCCAAAAGAAGGAATCAGGGAATAGAGAGAGAGGACATGCAGTTACGATAGGAATGTAAGGGGGCAAGTGATGGTACGGTTTTAAATGAGTTTGATTATGGGGTTTTTGATTGTGCTGTTACGGGTTTTGACCCTTGGGGGTGGTGGATTGGGTTTTGGTATGGAAGTGTATCTTTGTAGTTGAGTGATGATTACAGATGTAATACGTAAGTATATGAAGGTGATTATATATATATGAGTAATAATATATATTTATATATATATATATAATATATTATATGATATAACATATATATATATTGGTGGTATATATATATATATATATATATATATATATATGAATATATATATAATACGTATGTATAGTTTGTGTATATATATATATAAATATTAATTATGTATATATATATACTTATATATTATTTATATATAAATATATAATATTATATATATATATATATATATATATATATATATATATATATATATATATATATTATATATATGTATTATATTTATAATATATTATAATATATTATATATATATATATATATATAATATATATATATATATATATATATATTTATATATATATATTTATATTATATATATATTTCCTTTCCGTATATATAATTTATATATATATAATTATATATATATATATATATATATATATATATATATATTTATATTTATATATATATGTATGTATGTATAAACGTAAGTACAGTCCACACACACATATTCATATATACAAGAGTTTGTACCAATACCGTTATCTCTATCTATCAATTTCTTTCTCTACTCATCTATCTCAATGTACGCGTGTGTGCATGTGTGTACATATCTGCGCGTGTGCATGAATAAATGCGTACCGATGCGAGTCTGTTCATGCATATATGAATAATAAGAGAGGAACAAAGACAAAGCGAGAGAGCACAGCCTCTGCGGGGAGCTCCGTCCTCGACAGATTCGGCTTCCTGAGGGAACAAAGTCGAAGCAATTAGTATTCTTCGTAGACAGCTGGGATTTTGGTCCTTCGGGAAAGAAGGGCCTCCGAGTGGGGAGTTTCTAAGGGAGTCCCAGGCAGACTATTGCAGTTCAAAGCAATCCGTTATAGTTTAAGGCAATTCCAGGAAATCTAAAACAGAAAGTCTAAATAGTCCAAGGTAACTGTCCAAGCCAGTCTTAAGTAGTCCACGCCATTCTAAAGTAGATCAAGGCAGTCCAAGCCAGTCTAAGATAGTCTACGGACGTCCAGTTTCCGCCCAAGCCCGTCCAAACGTAGCCCATGACATTCTAAAGTAGTTCAAGGCAGTCCAAGCCAGTCTAAGATAGTCTACGGACGTCCAGTTTCCGCCCAAGACAGTCCAAGGTTTAGTCCGAGACAAAGCAAGGCAGTCCCCGAAAATCTGAAGTAGGCCAAGATCGTCGCAGTCCAGGACAGCGCAACGCAGTCCATTGCAGTACAAAGTTGAAGCCCTCGTGCGTGAACGCCTTCACCCGCGAATTAAATTGATATCCCGAAGGCCAGCAGTGCCCAGTGGGACGAAAGTGCCTGGCCGGGTTCAAATTGCTAAGTTACATTATCAATTGTATCATATGACAAAAAGGAAGTGAATAAGCAGTAATGTATGTCATGATAGCTATTTCAATATAAAGTTGTATGATATTAGATAAACGCACGTCGCGTAGTCTATAAACTTTCATATCAACAGAATTTTATTATTATGAAGTCTGTTATGTATTTACATAAGCTAGAACTGCCAATGAATGATGCCATGTGACATGCGATATATTGCATGGTAATGAGTAAAATGATAATTCATAAACGAAAGTTACACCCAATATAATTAAACTGATAATTGTGTGAAATACGACAGTTACGGCCACACATTGCGTTTAAATTGGGTAGGGCAGCTTTGTTATGCAGTTCCCGTTTTCTTTACAGATTAATTGACACGGTTTACCAAAAAATCCACTTCATTTGGTCAGGGTTGAAATTATAATGAACGTCAAAGTCAAATAAGTGTATGGTAGATTCACTTATGTGTATGGGATAAACTATTAGCCAGTGAACATATAGTTAATTATGGTTACTTCCTAAGATAAGAAAGAAAACGATTATGCATATCATTCTTAATGGATAACTTAACTAAAATTATATTTCCTTTCTCTAGTTATAACGTTTTGGAAGGGGTAATACATCAAGAATGATAAACTGTTTAAATACATATATTAGAAAGATAATTCCTTCTCATAATTTCTAAATCGTCAAGCTTATTCATCGTGATTATATAACTTTAATCTAAAAAAATAGTTTTTTTTATAACATCGATAATCCTAAAAGCGCAGGAAGTCTTGACGTCTGGATAGGCATTCAATCTCCACCGGCTCGTCCGTAGCTTCTTAAGCAACCTACAGCATTTCTTTACTTGCTCCTTCATTCGTTTATTTTCTTTGTTTTCCTATCCCTCTTTCTCTCTATCAAATAAACGTGCCATACTCAAATTTCTCTGTGCATTCAATCGTCTGATTACACACTTTCTGTCTCTCTCAAGCATTCATTCTTTCTCTTTTCCTCTCCCTCTCATTCATTCATCTTCTCTCCCACTTTCTTTATTTTCCTTTCTGGTTCACTTATTCAAACACAAATCTCATCTTTCTCATTTATTCATATATTTGTTCTCACTTCATCTCCTTTTTTGTATCTCTTTTACACGAAGTTCATGAAATAATGAAATGTTATGTAAGAATACCGTAGACTTAGAATCGCCAAAGTATCATAACCCGGGCATAAATGTGCACTGCTCCGGCCAGGCCGAAGGAACAAGAGATTGATATAGTTTAGCCTCCTCTTGCCACGCGTCATTGACTGAGCTTTCATGAGGCAGCCAAGTTTGTTGCACCTTTGTTGCATACGCGCTGAAGCATTGTCAAGACAGGAACTCTGGAACTGAGCAAGAACTGGCGTTTGTGATTTTTTAAATCTATCAATTCCTCTCTTTATTTATCATTATCAATGTTATTGCCGTTGTCATCCTCATCATCATCATCGTAATCATCATTTTCAGTATTATTGATATCTTTATTGTTATATTGTTCTCCTCCATTATAGTGTCATTATCATTACTGTCATCATTATTGTTATCATGATAATAGTTATAATATTGGTAACTATTATCATTATCATCATCATTGTTGTTACTATTGTTATTATCAACATCTTGATTGTCATTATCACCGTAATCATTATCATCATCCTTTTAATCAGTAGTAGTAATGTTATATTTATTATCAAGGTTAGTATTATTTCTTACCATTAGTACTTTTTTCATCATTATTATTACTATTTTCATTATTCATTCCTATCCTTATCACTATTGATTATTATCATTATAAATATTGCCCTTTTTTCCATTCTTGGTATTTTGTTATAGTTATTGTTACAATAATTATTGCTATTCTCATAACCATTATCATCTGTATTGTTGTTATTTCTATCGTTATATAATATATATATATTTATATATATATATATATATATATATATATATAAATATATATATATATATATGATATATATATACATATACATATATATATATATACATAAACATATATATATATATATATATATATATATATATATATATATATATATATATATGTAAATGTATAAATATATATACATATATATGTAAATATTTATAAATCCAATATATATATATACACACACATATATATATATATATATATATATATATATATATATATATATAATATATATATATATATATATATATATATATAAATGTTTGCTTTCTGCCCCTACCTTCTTCTTTCTGTGCCTTCTCTTGTTTCTCTTTCTTTTACCTCCCCTTTCTTATTCTGTTTTCTCTTTTTATATTTTATCTTTCTCTTTTTCTTTCCCCGTTTTTTTCTCTCCCCCTTTCTCATTTTATTTATCCTTCTATCTAACTGTATATATGTGTGTGTCTTTCTCTCTCTCTTTGCTATCTTCCTACCTACATGCCTACCTATTTGGTTCCTTTCTACGTATCCGTCTCGCCTATGTTTAATATGTACTACACACATTCACATACGAGTTAATTTTAATAATCCCATTTATTTTTGTTTCTTATCTTACTTGTGTATTTGTTTTTATTTGCATTCAACAATAACTCATGTACGTATATGTTGGTCGAGGG
>NW_028234437.1:21356335-21358835 GCF_977035675.1 Penaeus japonicus | reverse complement strand
CTCTCTTCTCTCTCTCTCTCTCCCTCTCTCTCTCTTCTCTCTCTCTCTCTCTCTCTCTCTCTCTCTCTCTCCCTCTCTCCTCTTCTCTCTCTCTCTCTCTCTCTCTCTCTTTCTCTCTTCTCTCTCTCTCTCTTCCCTCTCCTCTCTCTCTCTCTCTCTCTCTCTCTCTCTCTCTCTCTCTCTCTCTCTCTCTCTCTCTCTCTCTCTCTCTCTCTCTCTCTCTCTCTCTCTCTCTCTCTCTCTTTCTCTCTCTCTCTCATTCTCTCTCTCTCTTTCTCTCTCGCTTACTCTCCCTCTCTCTCTCTCTCTCTCTCTCTCTCTCTCTCTCTCTCTCTCTCTTCTCTCTCTCTCTCTCTCTCTCTCTCTCTCTCTCTTTCTCTCTTCTCTCTCTTCTCTCTCTCTCTCTCTCTCTCTCTCTCTCTCTCTCTCTCTCTCTCTCTCTCTCTCTCTCTCTCTCTCTCTCTCTCTCTCTCTCTCTCTCTCTCTCTCTCTCTCTCTCTCTCTCTAACTGCTTCGCTTCCCACTAATAGCGTTTCATTTTTCTCAATCTTCTGTTTTTTTCCCTTTGCACTAAACCTTGGTCCGTTAATCTTCTTCCAATCTGTTCTCTTTTGTTATCTGTTATTTTCCTCTCTCCTTATCCATCATTTTTTTTTCGTATGCCTTCCTCCTCTTCCCACCAACGCATAACAGGTCAAAGGTCAGCAGGTCATACGGTTTTACGACGTTGTAACTTTTAAACCAATCAAAGTGTGTCTTGCTTGTGACGTCATTCGGTTGGATTAGGAAGTAATTATCAGTTATTTTATTTCCGAAAATTACATTGTTTCTAAAGAAGAGTTATATGATAAAGAATATGATAGATAGATAAGGTATGATGCCGAAACAAAGCACAAAAAGAGGAAAACTACTATAGTTTAAGAAAGTTCAAGACTAAAAAATAGATATTTGTAGAAAGTACGAAGGTAACGTGAGGAATCGTAAAAAAGAGAAGAAAAAATAGAGTATTATAAAAATCTTCATTTATTAGTTAATCTATTAATTTATCCATATCCATATGTATACAATTAATGAAGCTACACATATATATGATATCACAAGAGAAGATAAGACTAAAATGAACCATAAGTTTCTAAATAAAAGGGAAACAAAACAAAACAAAACAACAACAACAACAAAAACACCACCAACCCCTCGCATCTGTCGATCTTTGGCCCCTAAACTTCGTCCAGTCTCCCACACGCCTCAATCTCGACGCCCCACCTTCGAGCAAAGTCTCCCAAGACGCTGAGGAACTTCGGTGAAAAGGAAAGACTTTTGGGTCGACTTTTGTCTCACAAGTTTTTGAGAAGGCTTTTTGGAAAGGAACGTCTTCAGAGTTTTTTTTTTTTCTTCTTTCTTTCTTTTCTCTCTTTTACAGGGAGAGGGAGGGGGAGAGTGGGGGGAGATTGGGGGAGGGGGGAGGAGGGGGCAATGGGATCTCGAGATGAATTGAGATGTAGTTTCATTCGTCAAAGTGTCATTGAGGGGGGTGAGGGGTGAGGAGGGGGAGGGGGAGGGGAGGTAGGGTGAGAGAAAGGAGAGAAACTGAGAGGGGAGAGACAGAGAGAAGATTTCTCGTAATCTCTTCCCTCAATATCTCATCTTATCCTCTTCACATAAGCCTTGAACAATTTAAAATAGTTTCCCATATCTGTTCCAAATATCCGTGTATTTATCTTCTATGATGCAAATACCCATCTTTAAACCAAGACGAAAGACGAAGAAAACCTTGATAACATATACAGCATCCAGAGGTAAAAAAAAGATAACCTACGAAGTTTGTGTTATATGACTCCACTAAAATCTTATCGAGTCAGCTTTGCGTCTTCCGATTAAAGAGGGAATGTGAAAAACTAGATTTATTGAAGCATATATTCTAGGTTATCCCAGATGCGTCCTTTGAACTGTTAAGGAAGAGTACGCAGAAAATACCTTATCGTTGTTGTTATCATTATCATTAACGTTATTTTGTCATTATGATTATCAATATTATCATTGTGGTTGTTATGATTGATATCATTATCATTACAAATGTCAATATCAATATTTTTACTATCATTATCATTACAGTATTGTTATCATCATTATTGATATCATTATCGATATTATCATGACTTTGATTATCATTAATATTATGATTATAATGGTTATCATTATTGTCATCATCTTATCAATTCTATGGTTATTATCACAGTTATCATTATAATTTTTAAGATAATTATAATTATGATAACAATAATAGTAAATGCTATCACTATAGTTGCTACCATTATTAATATTATCATTGTCATTGTTAATACTATCATCAGAATCATCATTTTTAATATCATTAATATTCCTTATCATTATCACAATAATTATCATCACCATTATTATCATTATCATCATTATCATTATCATCTAAATCATCATTATTACTATCATTGTCTAACTTTTTATTAGGATTATGATTTTCTTT
>NW_028234437.1:21328835-21331335 GCF_977035675.1 Penaeus japonicus | reverse complement strand
GAAGGGGCGTTATTAAGACTTGGGGGGGGGGGGTATAAAACGAGATTGAAGGTCACAGAAAAAACGTAGAACAAAAGAGAAAGAAGAAAAAGGAGAGAGAGAGAGAGAGAGAGAGAGAGAGAGAGAGAGAGAGAGAGAGAGAGAGAGAGAGAGAGAGAGAGAGAGAGAGAGAGAGAGAGAGAATGAGGTGAGGTAGGAGAGAGAGTGATAGAGAAATGCGAGAGAGAGACGCGAGAGGAGAGAGCTAGAGTAAAAGAGAGAGAAGAGAGAGATAATGTGGTAGGGAGAGAGACGAGAGAGAGAAGAGAGCGAGAGAAGAGACAGACAGATGAGACAGACTAGAGAGAGAGAGAGAGCGATAGAGAGAGCGGTTTCGTGAAGAGAGAGAGAGAAGAGGAGAGAGAGAGATTGGAGAGAGATGAGAGAGAAGGAGCATTTTTAGTACGAACGAGAGAGAGAGAGAGAGAGAGAGAGAGAGAGAGACAGAGAGAGAGAGAGAGACAGACAGAGACAGAGAAAGAGAGAGAGAGATAATTAGATAGCGAAGGACGGGGAAAAGGAGGAGAAAAAAAAAAACGAAGGGGGGAAAGAAGAGGAAAAAGACAGCAGCAGAGAGCGAGTACTGTAGCGCCCGTGTAGTCGTTTGTGGAAATAGATTTTGTGTTTCTGACACAGGAATGCCATGCCGCGAGTCATGTGCCAGTGTCGCGTTTCGCCCATGCCAAATTTCTCGTTCCTTGAAGGGCGTGCAGGAGGAGGAGATGGAGGAGGAGGAGGAGGAGGAAGAGAAGGAGGAGATGGAGAAGGAAGAGGAGGAGGAGGGGGAGGGGAGGAGATGGAGGAGGAGGAGGAGGAATGGGGGAAGAGGAAGAGGAGGAGGAGGAATTTTCGCTTCGGTTTCGTTTTCCTTTTTTGCGTGGTGTTGTTTTGATCCTCTCGCTGGGTGTCATATTTCAGACTTTTTTTTTCATATTTTCTAGATTAATTCATAAACAAACACGTGAATCGCCTGAATACATACTTGCGTTCATGTATATAGAAGTCGACATATATATATATATATATATATATATATATATATATATATATATATATATATATAAATTTAATTTATATCATATTGATACAGACATAAAAATATATACATATATTTCATCATCATGCATCGGCAGCCTGTATAATTCCACTGAGGAGAAGGCTCTTCAATCTTCCAGTCTTCGGTCTTGTGTCCTCTGTATTCCAGTTTTACTCCTGCGAAATTCGCTGGATATATGTATATTTATATTTATAAACATATATATATATATATATATATATTTATATATATAGATATATATATATATATATGATAGATATAGTACATATATACACACACAAATAAAACGACTATATCAAAGACAAAAAGTGATCTATCCCCACCCCCCCCCGACACCTATTCCGCTCACCTCCTCACCCTTGTATTCACTGCATTCCCACCCATACTCCATCCCCTCCCCTTTTCTGAGCATAAGAGCTTGTCGTGTTGTCAGAGACTCGTGTGTGTTATTAATTAGACTTATCCCGTCTTGCAACCGTGCACCTGCAGATACCCGGCCCTTCTTTGCTGTCGGTGTAGTGTGTGTGTGTGGAAAAGGGGGGGGGGCGTAAGTGTGTCTGTGTGTGTGTGTGTGTGTGTGTGTGTGTGTGTGTGTGTGTGTGTAGGGGAGGGGGATACGTGTGTGTGTGGAAAAGGGGGGTGGGGTAAGTGTGTGTGTGTGTGTGTGGGGGGGGGGGGGGGGGTTATGTGTGTGTGTGTGTGGGGCGTTGGTTGTGTATGCGTGTGTAAGTTTGGGGGGGGGGGCGTGTTTGGTGTGTGTGCATGCGTGGACGTGTGTGCAAGCATCAAGCATGTGCGTGTGTACGTGTGTGTGTGTATGTGAGTGTGTTTGTTTGGACGAGACTTCACACTCCACCGTAAATATATCCGTTGCAGAAATAACTATGATTCTGAGAGGGTAATGGCATTAAGGGTTGGTGTTTGCGCGGCGGGTTCTCTTGCGTCATCTGGCGACAAGTTTATTTTTTCGGAAGTGGCCTCCTCTTGGTGATGGAGATTCAATCTTAATTATTTGTGTTGTATACTTACACACGTCCAGACACACACACACACACACACACACACAAGAGAGAGAGATAAGTATACATATATATTTATATCTATACACACACACACGCACACACACACACACACACACACACACCCCACACACTATAATATATAATATATATAAATTATTATTATATATATATATATATATATATATATTATAAATATATTATGTTATATATGATCTATAACTATATATATTTATATTTATATATCTCTGTATATAATATTGTAATATATTAATATATAATAATATATATCTATCTATAAATATATATATATATATAAATTTACCTTTATATATTAATATATATTTTAAATATATATTATATATATATATATATATATATAAGG
>NW_028234437.1:21324502-21326235 GCF_977035675.1 Penaeus japonicus | reverse complement strand
GGCCCTACATTTGTAGAGGTAAATACACTATCACTGTTTGGTTTTTTTTTTTTTTTTTTTTTTTTTTTTTTTTTTTTTTTGTCTCCATGGCTTCGTCTCTCTAACTTCTCTATCTCTCGCTCTCTGTCTGCCTGTATCCCCCCCTCTTGTTCTCTCTCTCTCTCTCTCACTCACTTGCTCCCCCCCCCTCTCTCTCTCACTCACTTGCTCTCTCTCTCACTTTGTTTTTTTCTGTCTCTCTCCTACTCTCTTTCTTTCTCTGACTCACACTCTCAACAAATACCTGCTCTCTCTCTCTCTCTCTCTCTCATTCTCTCTCCTCGATTAGAATACACAATTTTCTAATATGTGCTTATCTACGAGCATCATTATGCAAATGATGTCAGGAAGAGGGATACATTCCTAACTATTTTAACTGCGGATATTTGAGGCTTAAACATGTTCAAGTTTTCTGTGTTTTCAAATGTTCTTTTCATATACACATTTTTGTTCTTCTGATATTAATGCAAGATCAATAGAATCCAAATTTAAGTTGCGCATCACCAAGACAGCCTTTACACTGCACGTTTATACTCTAAGAAGTGTTCGAATCAAACGCAAATAATCCCTGGGATAGCGCCTTCAGGAGAAATGAATTGCAAACATCTTGAGGAGAATCGTGCACGAGCGGGTGTCAACAACACATTCCTGCAATGATTTCCACGGACCCGAGAGACGCTAACAAGCCATCGAGCGGCAATTTTCCAAACGAAACAGGGAAACATGTACACAACTAGAGAGAGGGAAGGAGGAGAAAAACGGGAAAAGGAGGGGATGGACGGAAAGAGGCAGGGATGGAGAAGATGGGACGTAAGGTGGGGGGTAAGGGGAATGGGATTGGGATGGAGGGAGGAGGGAGAGGGGAGGGAGGAGAGGGAGGGAGGGGGGGGAGGGGAGGGGAGGGTGGACCAAGGGGGAGGGAGGGAGGAGGGGGAGGGAGGGAGGAGGAGAGAGAGAGAGATAGGAGAGAGAGAGAGAAGAGAGAAAAAGAGAGAGAGAGGAGGTGGTGACCGGAGAGAAGAGAGAGAGAGAGAGAGAGAGAGAGAAGAGAGAGAGAGAGATAGAGAGAGTGAGAGAAGAGCGGAGAGGAGAGAGAGAAGAGAGAGAGAGAGAGAGAGAGAGAGAGAGAGAGAGAGAGAGAGAGAGAGAGAGAGAGAAGAGATAGAGACGAGCAAAAAGAGCCCAAGAAAGAAAAAGAGAAAAAGAAGGGGTGAAAAGAAAGAAAAGAAGAAAAAGAGGTTACAGTAGCCAGAAGGAGACAGATAACTAAACAGGACAGGAAAAAGCCAAGGGCAAACAGGGACACACAGAAGAGAGAGACAGACCAAACAGAGAAAAAAAGGAAAGAGGAGGACAGACAGACAGACGGAACTAATCAGAGAGAGAGGAGAGAGAGACAGAGAAACATAGAAAAAGTCACAGCGAATATAAAAGATGATATCTCCCCCCCCTCCTTCCCTCACACCCACACACACAAAAAAACAAAAAATCATGACCTCACACACACATACATCTCTGAGGCAATACTTAACGAATTCTGCCAAGCTTAATATCGAAGCATCAACGTCTTCTTCCTCCTCCTTCATCTCCCGAGACTCAAGGCGGAGAGAAGACGTCTCTAAGTGACATGACTGATGCTGTGCCTTACTCTTATCGAGGAAACGGACCGGCGGACGAGTAACCAGCGCTGAGTT
>NW_028234437.1:21287002-21292002 GCF_977035675.1 Penaeus japonicus | reverse complement strand
GCTCTGTGACGTCATCATCAGAAATCGTCCTTGTGTCGTCATCATAAGGAGATGAAGTCTTCCCTGTCTATCACAGTATGTGGCATGGTTACGAAGAGGAGTCTACCCTGTGACGTCACCAGTGGGAGAGGGTGATTCCCCTGTAACGACATCATACAACGTCATCACACAAAGGAGGAGTCCTTATAACATCATCATAAAGATTAGTGTACCTGTGGTGTCACCATAAGCAGGGACAGTATATATATATATAGGATTGGGAAAAAGTTTTCCCTTAATATCATAGCGAAGAAAGGAATATCATTCCATCTTCACAGGAAGTAGAAATCATTTGAAGTCATTTGAATAATGAGGACTTCCCTTCTGACGTCATTAACAACAGAAGTTTTTCCCCCATGACGATACAAGGAGAATCGTAAGCCGTGACGTCATACCTCCAGAACAAGCTAGATGACGTCAGAATGAATAAGGACCGGCCTTTCCAATGACGTCACGCACGACCGGAGGGGGGAGTGGGGGCGGAGTCTAATGAGGAGGTCAGCTGGTGAAGGAGTCTGGCTGTGTTTCTAGACTAATGGAGGCAATTGATCGGGTTTCCAAGACATCAAAAGAAGGTGATGCTGCGTCACGAGGCTGGGTCTTGCCTCATCTCCTGGTCCTCTTGGCACCGCGTGTTGGCTCGGCATCACCTCCTGCTAACACTTAAGTGGAAGAAAAGAATCTTGCATTGCTTATTATAGGCAGAGGGAGGCTGGAAGGGAGAGGTGGGAGGGGGGAGAAGGAGGGAAAGTAGGATATACGATATCTTGATAGATTTAAACTTTTGGTGTATTGTATTTTTTTGCGTACATATGTATATTATGTATGTGTGTGTGTGTGTGTGTGTGTGTGTGTGTGTGTGTGTACATATAAATAAATATATATATATATATATATACCCATATATATATATATATATATATATATATATATAATGTGTGTGTGTGTGTGTGTGTGTGTGTGTGTGTGTGTGTGTTATGTATATATGTATATATATATATATATATATATATATATTATATATATATATATATATATATATATTATATATGTGTGTTGTGTGTTTGTGTGTGTGTGTGTGTGTGTGTGTGTGTGTGTGTGTGTATATGTATATATATATATATATATATATATATATATATATATATATATATATATATATATATATATATATAATATATATATATATATATATATATATATATATATAATATATATATTATATATATATATATATATATATATATATATAATATTATATATATAGATATATATATATACACATATATGTCTATATCTGTCGATGAATATGTGAACATGTGTGTGTAGATGGGTATAACTTTATTTATATTTATATTTTACCAAAAATGAGACCTTGCCGCATAACCCTGGCCAATCTTTTTTAAATATTTTTATCTCGTTTTGCACTTGAATTTGCCTAAAAAAGTGACCTTGGGACAAGCGGAAAGGGTGAAGGGGAGAGGGAAGAGAGGGAGGAAAAGGCGATGTAGATAGGGAGAAAGAGTAGAGAGAAGAAAGGAGAGAGGGATGAAAAGGGAGAATGGAAATAACGGGAGATGGAGAAAGAGAGAAAGAGAGAGGGAGGAGAGAGAAAGAGAGAGAGAGAGGGAGAGAGTGAGAGAGAGAGACAGAGAGAGAGAAAGAGAGAGAGAGAGAGAGAGAGAGAGAGAGAGAGAGAGAGAGAGAGAGAGAGAGAGAGAGAGAGAAGGCGAGGTGGAGAGAGGATAAGGAGGGGAGAGAGGGTGAAAAGGGGAAAGAGGGAGAGAGACGGAGAGAACAAAGAGGGAAGAAAAGAGAGAGAAGGAAAAGGGAAAAAGGAGAGTAGAAAATAGAAGAGGGGTAAGAAGCGGAAAGAGGAACGAAAGGATAAAATTGGGAAAAGAGTGACCGGGGAGATAAGAGAGGAAAGAGGAGAGAAAATGGAGATAGGGGAACGAGAAGGTGAAAATCGGAAAGAGAGAATATGTGGTGGTAATGAAAGAGGATAGTGGAGTGGGAGAAGAGGAAGCAGAGGATGAAAAAAGGGGAGGAAAGGAAAACTACGAGTATAAACGAAGATAAGAGGGAGATAGACGTAGGGGAGGGGAGGAAAGGGAAAAAAGGTGAAAGGGGGACAATGATAGTAGATATATGAGAAAGGAGATGCGTGGAAGAGGAAGGGGAGGGGAAAGGGGGGAAAGGGAGAGTGGTGGGGATGCGAGAGGAGAAAGGGGGGTGGGGGGAGAAGAGATTTGCCGCTTGCTCTCCGTCTGTCTCAATTTCCTTTTCCGTCTCGATCCTGACAAATGACGCTCGCAATCAGAGCAATCACTGGCTCCTTCTCTTTGCGTTATTTTGTTTGGCATTCAGTTTAGGAGAGAGAGAGAGAGAGAGAGAGAGAGAGAGAGAGAGAGAGAGAGAGAGAGAGAGAGAGAGAGAGAGAGAGAGAGAGAGAGAGAGAGTTGGGGAGGTAACAGAGAACAGAGAAATAGAATGAGAAAATACAAGAGAGAGAGATAGAGAGCGAGAGAGAGAGAGAGAGAGAGAGAGAGAGAGAGAGAGAGAGAGAGAGAGAGAGAGAGAGAGAGAGAGAGAGAGAGAGAGAGAGAGAGAGAGAGAGAGAGAGAGAGAGAGAGAGAGAGAGAGAGAGATAAAGAGAGAGACAGAGAGAGGACAACAAAGGACAAAAATCGAGTCAAAGAGAGAATTATAACATCATTCAATGTCGTATAAATCACGTTGATTGCAATACATATTTTTCGCTGTTATTACAAACCCTTTTAGTACAAGTACAGTACACGATGACAAAACATGTAACTGAATTTCATCAGATATTCATGTACTAAACCCTCTATGCGATCAAACACGAAAACGCTTTAGTACAGAATAGTTAATTACCAAAACAATGCATAGTTGATTGTATTGTCTGCGTTTGACGTGGGATATATACGATTCATATACAGTTAATTGCTGAGTGAATATCGGTGTTTATTTTGTTTGAAACAATGAGGATGATTATACATAAATAATACTGATATAGATGATGATAACGTTGTTAATTATAATGATGATAATAATGTTTTATATATTTATGATAATGATGAGAATGATATTGATGGTAATGCTGATAAGACTGATAATCATGATGATGATGATAATATTAGTGATGATATAAATGATAGTAATTGTGGTAATGCAAATGATAACAAGATATTGATAGTAATAACATGATGTCAGTGGTAATGATATTGATAATAGTAATGATCAATGCATGTGTTTTATGATTATTACAATAATAATAATAACAATGACATACAGACATTAATAACAAAGGTAATAATCATGTTGTGATGATGTAAATGGTGATGAAGATGATGATAATAACGATGTTAAATATGGAAATGATAATAATTTTATTTTTATTTATTTTTATCTATCATTATTTATTATACTAAATTTTATTATTATTTATGCAAATGATTAGACAACACTTTCAGTAGACAGGAGAAAGAAGGAACCCACACTGTCAACTCAGCGGGGGTTTGAATCTCCACTGGGGTGAAGGGTAGGGGTATGGGGAGGGGTATGGGGAGGTGTGGGGATTGGGGGTCTCTCTTGGGGTATAGGGTAGAGGTTGAGGTTTGGGGGAGGGGGAGGGGGAGGATGGAGTAGGAAGGGATAGGACTAGGAAGGAGGGGGGAGGGGCAATGGTAGGGGTATGTATTAATATGAGGTTGGGTTAGACTGAGGTTGTAAGGGTATGAGGGGGGGGGGGTATGAGGGTACGGGATTAGGAGAGGGGGGGGTAAGGAATGGGGTTGAAGGTGGTAGTGGGTTGTGAGGCAGTGGGTTGGTGGTGGGTCACTGGCGTGGGGAGTGGGAGTGGGAGTGGGGTGGGGTGGGGGCATCGACTTGGTTGGGAACAGCTGGTATCTCTAAACACTTCTCGTTTTTGTGTCGCCCTTCGTGTGTCGACCCCTCCCGCCCCCTACCTGACGCCACCCCATCCACACACTCCACCTAACCCCCCTTTCCCCCTCCCCTACCACACCCACACCCTACCATAACCCCCTTTCCCCCTCCCTCACCCTTCTGGCAAAACCAAAGGAGGTTCGTCAGAGGGGAAATAATGATCTAGATTTTCACAGGTTTTCTCTTCTCCTGCTTCATGATTTTTTTTTTTCTCTCTTTTTCTACTTTTACCCCTTACCTCAGAGAGAGAGAGACAGAGAGAGAGAGAGAGAGAGAGAGAGAGAGAGAGAGAGAGAGAGAGAGACTGAGAGAGAGAGACATAATAGGAGAAGAAATATGACAAATATGTTACTCATAGAAAGAGTAAAGAAGAAAAAGAACAAGAAAAAGAAGAAGAGAAGAAGGAGGAAGAGGAGGTGGAGAGGAGGAGGAGGAAGAGAAGGAAGGGGCGGAGTAAAACATAAAAGAGACACATTTCCACACGATTCTTTTAAAATCTATTTTTATCCACTCTAATCTATCGATTTTCTTTTCTCTCTTTTTCTTTCTTCTTTTAACAGCCATAGTGTTTAGGATATATGTTTGTACTCTTCGCTTTTGTTGATAATTTCGTCAGATTTACAACGTACTTCAAGACTTTGTTTTCTTCCCAGGTAGCGTCTTAATTTGCCTTCGAAGAGGATCTTGTGTTTATTTGTTTACACGCGAGTTTCCAAGACGGCTGGTTGCGATGTCTGTTCACTTCTTTCGTCCTCCTATTTCGCTCTCTCGTTTGATTTTTTTTTCGATTACTAACTCGTTATCTTATTTCTTTCTTCTATTCCAGCTTAATCGCTTTCTTCTTTACTGTGTCTTGTTCTTTCCTTATCTCGGTCTGTCTGTCTTTCTATCTCTCTCTTTTTTTGACTTTCTCTGTCTCTCTCTATCTCTCTCTCTCTCTCTCTCTCTCTCTCTCTCTCTCTCTCTCTCTCTCTCTCTCTTTTCTCTCT
>NW_028234437.1:21272002-21274502 GCF_977035675.1 Penaeus japonicus | reverse complement strand
GGTGACGGTTTTAAAGTTGGAGTTGCCTTTGGATTTCAACGAGAATACAATTCATACCATAGAAACGGTACAACTGAAAAAATGCACGTTAAAAAATATATTTCTAAATATATGTGTGTATATATATATATATATATATATATATATATATATATATATATATATATATATATATATATATATATGTGTGTGTGTGTGTGTGTGTGTGTGTGTGTGTGTGTGTGTGTGTGTGTGTGTGTGTGTGTGTGTGTGTGTGTGTGTGTGTGTGTGTGTGTGTGTGTGTGTGTTTACGTGTGCGTGTCTTTGTATAAAATATATAGATATCCATCATTTAAGGAATTATATATAAAAAAACATATAAACAAACCGATAAACACATAAGGAGTAAAAATAATAATAATAATAAAAAAAAATCATGAAATATAATTACAATTACAGCCAATTAAAAAACAAACCCTTAAAAAAAAAAAAAAACACAGAAACAATCACAACATATGATAAACAAAGTAAAAAAGATATACAATTAGCCAATACACCGGTATCTCATAATGGCAAATACTTGTAAGGAATATACCTACAAATTAACAGGAAATAGCGTTTCAAGCGTAGTATACAGTAGTTTGAGATAATTGAGAATCTCCATTAGTATTGTATATGCTCGAGACACTGGAATATAGTGGTGTTTAAGGGTTATACAATTAGTGTTATATCATTATTATTATCATTGTTGCTATTGTTGTTGCCCTTGCACCTATTGTTATCTATGTTATTATCATTATAATAGTAGTAGTTGTTATTGTTGTAGCAATAGTATTCGTACCTCTTTCTGGGAGAGAGAGAGAGAAAGAGAGAGAGAACGAGAGAGAGAGAGAGAGAGAGAGAGAGAGAGAGAGAGAGAGAGAGAGAGAGAGAGAGAGAGAGAGAGAGAGAGAGAGAGAGAGAGAGAGAGAGAGAGAAAGTCCAATTCAAATTCAAACATTTTATTCCATAAATCTCAATGGCTATCCTTTTTACGTAAATAGTTCATTGCAAAATAATTGGTATACATATGTTACATGTTTGATAATCTATCACAACTGGCAATTTAGGAAATATTCTTGTCTTTAACATTATGAGGTAGAAGGTTCCAGGCTAAGGGTCCACGTATTAGCATTTGCCATTTTCTTGAAATAAAACGAATTTACTTGTAGTGTTCCCAACAGTTTGTAAGGGCAGGATGCATTGTGAATAAGTCTCATTAATTATTCTATGAATGAAAACACCTGTATTATAATTGCATTTGGCTTGGACTTTTAACCTTTTCAATATAAGAATATGTGGGGTAGTATGATCAAACTTAGAGAGAGAGCGACAGAGAGAGAGAGAGAGAGAGAGAGAGAGAGAGAGAGAGAGAGAGAGAGAGAGAGAGAGAGAGAGAGAGAGAGAGAGAGAGAGAGAGAGAGAGAGAGAATGCAAGAGAAAAAAAAAACTTAAAGCGAAAGAAAAAAAATCCGAGTAAGAGAGAGAGAGAGATAGATAGATAGACAGAGAGAGAGAGAGAGAGAGAGAGAGAGAGAGAGAGAGAGAGAGAGAGAGAGAGAGAGAGAGAGAGAGAGAGAGAGAGAGAGAGAGAGAGAGAGAGAGAGAGAGAGAGAGAGAGAGAGAATGGAGAGAGAGAGAGAGAGAGAGAGAGAGAGAGAGAGAGAGAGAGAGAGAGAGAGAGAGAGAGAGAGAGAGAGAGAGAGAGAGAGAGAGAGAGAAAGAGAACGTATGAGGAAAGACAGAATGGAATGAAGCAAGGTTACATGAGGCAGCAGAGGAGCTGAGAATGGGGAGGAAAACCGAGGAAGGAGAATATTAACTTTTTTTTTTTTTACCATCTCTTGAATAAAAGTGGATGGAAAAAAAAGGAAATTGTTCAATAGGATTAGTTTGAAAATGTTGTCTATTCTGGATTAGTAGTTGGAGGCATGATGATTTATCTGTATGAGAAAGAGAGAGAGAGAGAGAGAGAGAGAGAGAGAGAGAGAGAGAGAGAGAGAGAGAGAGAGAGAGAGAGAGAGAGAGAGAGAGAGAGAGAGAGAGAGAGAGAGAGAGAGAGAGGTGAGGGAAGTAAAGAGAGAGAATGAGAGAGGAAGAGGAAGGAGTGATAGATAGATAGATAGACAGAGAGAAGGAAATAGAGAGAGAGAGAGAGAGAGAGAGAGAGAGAGAGAGAGAGAGAGAGAGAGAGAGAGAGAGAGAGAGAGAGAGAGAGAGAGAGAGAGAGAGAGAGTGAAATACAGTAATCATATTTTTAGAATGTATCCTTGTCACTTTTTTCAAAAGTTAGCATAACCGACCTTTTAAAACATCCTGCAACATCCGGAACAACGGCTAGAGCTAATGAGTAAGCCTTTATTATGTTGCATGACCGAGATGTTTTGAGTTTTTAATTATTTTTTTATGCATGGAGTCGCAGTCAACAAATACGCACTCACGCATATATCACCAAACTATATTTACAGAATCTTTCACTCTT
>NW_028234437.1:21262002-21267002 GCF_977035675.1 Penaeus japonicus | reverse complement strand
TGTTTCTGTGTTTCCTTTTCTTTTTTTTATTGTTGGTTTGTGCTTGTTTGTAGCTGCCTCCTCTTTTTTTTCTTTTTGTAGCTGGAGATGAAGACCGGTCCTCGGCAAGAAATTCGATGCCAGGTACTTTTATAAGTTTGTATTTCCTGTTTCTTCATTTACCGGGAGATCGAAATCGTTTTGCACCAAGAATTTCGTTGTTCAGTTCCTACGTGGATGGATTTATATACATTGTTTCTGTCTCTTTTTTCCTTTTCTTCTTACCGGTGTTGTTTATTGTGGTCTTCTTTATTACATTGGGAGATCGAGACCCGTTTACCAAAGGATTCTCGATGTTCAGCCCCTTTGTTTACCCATGTGATTGGTTTTAGATCTGCTATGGATCTTTTTCGTCTCTATGTGTTTGTAGTTCCTGTCTTTTCGTATTTCTATAAATAGAGATCGAGGCCGTTTTATACTAGAACTTTCGATGTTCAGTGTTCTTGTGGATGGTTTAGTTCTCTTTTTGTCTCTGTGTTTGTGTGTCTTGTTATCATTGTTATACGTGATTAAGATCGTTCTGTTCCAAGTGTTTCGACGTTCATTCCCTTCGCGGACCCACGTGGATGGTTTTAGATACGTTGTAAGTCTTTTCTGTCTCTGTGTTTTTGCTTTTCTTGTTACAGTGTTGTTTGATGTCTTTGTTGTTATTTTTCCACTTTGTTTTCTTTCTTTTTTTTCAACCGGAAGAACGTTCTGCACTAGCCTTTGCGTACTCATGTGGATGATTTTAGATACGTTGGTTCTCTTTTCTGCGTTTTTCTGAGTTTTCTTTTCTTGTTAGTGTTGTTGTTTGTTGTGTTTGTAGTTGCTGTTTCTTTTGGCCTTTTTCTTCTTATTTTTGTATTGGGAGATTGAGATCACTTTGCTCCAAGATTTTGATATTCAGAGCGTTCCGGCCGTAAGCTCAAAGAAAATCTGGGATATATTCGTTAAGGACAAAAACCTCTACCTAGGAATGAGGCCCCTAAAACCTGGTATTTTTAAGCTATCGCAAAAAACTACAGCAAACAAAACAATTTAGGTTTGCTGCCCCTGCGTAAATCACATCGGTAGGGTTGGTATCCGTGACCTCAATTTAGCGGCGTGTGATTTAAACATGGAGTTACAAGTTACATTACAGAGTAGGGGGAAAGGTCTACAATGTACAATAGTTTGTTGTCGCGTATAATCTGGCTTACTAAGAACAACAAAAAGTTTTCTATGGCTTAATAATATTGTGCTGGGAACTGATTTGCGACCCTACGGTTTCCGAGTTCACTCAGACGAATCGTTCTCTGTATGTTTACGTTATTTTCTGTTTAATTAATCATATCATTTGTGGTTTATCTTATTGCTTGTCCTTCTTCTTCTTCGTCGCCTTCACCTACTTCTCCTTATTCTTCGTCTTCTTTTTCTACTACTTCTTCCTCTCTCTCCTACTCCTGTTCCTTCTATTTGTCTTATTTTTCATCTCCCTCTTCCTCTTATTGTTATTGGTATTGCAATTATTATTATTGCTCTTACCACTTTCTTCTTCTTTTTCCTCTGCTTCCTCTTCTCCCCTTCGTCCGTGCCCATCCCCACTCCCACTCCCTCTCCACCCCCTTCCCCCTCCTTCCTTTACCTCCCCCTATATCCCCTCACCTTTCCCCCTTTCCCTCCCCGTAATCCTTTCATCATCATTACAGTGTCTCGACTCAAAAGCTTTCTTAATTAGCTGATTGCTTTATGCGTTCCCTGAGACTCAGTTGGCGAACGGTTCCTCTGGCAATAGAGTGAAAGACAAAAAAACAAAAAACAAAAAACAAAACAGAAAAAAAGCAGGTATGAATATCAGTCGATTTTGTTGATCAGTGTGTGTGTGTGCGAATTTGTGTGTGTGTAAGTGTGTGTGTTCGGGGGGAAGTGGGGGGGGAGCGCTATGTGTGTGGGTAGCATGTTTGTATGTGTGTTGATGTGTGTATGGGATGGGGGGGGGGGGAGGCTGTGTGCGAGTGAGCGCGTGTGTGCATGTGTGTGTGCATGAGAGGGTGTGTGTGCGTGATAAATATACCCGGATACCTAACTCTCCTTCTAGTAGTCTACATATTTTGTTTGTCATTCGTTCAATAGTTAATGATAACAATGATAAAACGAATACACAAAGTTCATATTCAGAATAAGTCAGTGCCACCATGTTTCCCGTGTTATCTTTGTACATCCATGTCTCCTCTCTGACCCCTCGCCCCCTCCCCCACCCCTCCAGCAAAGCTAATTCATGTCCCCCCTCTCCTTCTCCCTCCATCCCCCACCCCCCATTCGTCCTTACACTTAGGTAGATTAGGTTAGAAGGGGCGAGAGAGGGAGAGGGGTATGGTGGGACGGGGAGGGGGAGGGGAAGACATGAGCAGCTTAACCGAGCTAATAACCTTGTCAATTTTGTGATGTCATGCTTTTCTTCATTAATCTTTGATTCCCTTATTAGTATGGTGTGCCCATAATGGTTATCATTATATCGATTTGCTTTTATCTCTCTATATATCTATCTATATCTCTCTCTCTGTTTGCCTCTCTCTCTGTTTCTTCGTCTCTCTATCTCTCTCTCTCGCTCATTTATCATTTTTACATCATCTTATCTACTTTTTGTGTCTTTCTCCTTCTCTGAATATATTCATCATGTGATTAACGATTCTTTCATATTTTTATAAACATTCGCTTCAGATCCTCGCCAGTGCGCTCAAAAAAGAAGGTTTATTTTTTCATCCTAAGCTCCCCATTCATCACAGCAAATTATAACTTATTATAACTTTTTATTTTTATTTTTTTTTGGGGGGGAGGGGGAGGTATTGACGTCCTAATTTGATTTATTCATTTGAATTTTATGAAGAAAGAAAAAAGAAAGAAAGAAAGTGTTCATGAATGAAAGAAAAAAGGAGAGAAAAAAACCCTGCAACTCCCTGGCGTTTTTGGATCACCATGCATGAAAGCGTGTAATTTGTCTGTCCTCTGATGTACACATTGCACGCTTGACAAGCATATGATTTACTAATCTTTGTAATGAGATTGCAAAAAGCATCGCATTTTTCGCCCGACATTTTAAGGTCCCTGCTAGTGTTTAGGTTCGGTCTATCTATTCATCTATCGATCTAGCTCTAGCTCTCTCTCTTTTCCTTTCTTTCTTTATATATTTTTATATGTGTAGATATATGTATATATAAGTGTATGTATATATGTATATATATATATATATATATATATATATATATATATATATATATATATATATATATGTGTGTGTGTGTGTGTATGTGTGTGTTCGTTGTGTGTGTGTGTGTTTGTTGTGTGTGATGTTGTGTGTGTGTGTGTGTGTGTGTTGTGTATATATTATATATATATATATTATATATATATATATATATATATATATATATATATATATATATATATATATATATATATATATATATATATAAATATATATATATATATTTATATATATACACACACACACACATAGACACACACACACACACACACACATAATAGTGCACAATCTGCCTGCATCCCGACCTCGCCTCGCCCTGTCGTGTATTCCTGATTACACGGGTCAATTAACGTTAATAACCAGGTCACAGTGCCAGTCCCCGGCCATAGGTGCCACCTGCGATTAGTGGCTCTAAATGGCATTGATATGGGCGTGGCTATCTGGTAGTGGGGGGGGGAGGGTAGAGGGAGGTGTAGCATAGGTGGGATAGTTGGGGGGGGAGGGGCAGGGGATCTATCGGTGGAGATAATGTGTGTGTCTTGTTGAAGATTATGTAACGCCAATGATATAACATGGATCTGTAGTTTGTGTGTGTGTGTGTGTTTGTGTGTGTATGTGTCTCTGTGTGTGTGAGTTTGCCTGTTTATGTGTGTTTGTGTGTGTGAGTATGCCTGTTTATGTGTGTGTGTGCAATGCAATTTTGTATACCTGCATGATTGTGTGTATTTGCGTCAAAATTTCATATTTACGCCACAATTCCAACAAAATTATGTTTAATGAGATTAAACATTGCTACCATTCTCCTGTTGAGATAATATATGATTTCTCTCTCTCTCTCTCTCTCTCTCTCTCTCTCTCTCTCTCTCTCTCTCTCTCTCTCTCTCTCTCTCTCTCTCTCTCTCTCTCTCTCTCTCTTTCTCCCTTTCTGATTTCTCTTTCCCTAGAGGATAAATTGCATTATTACTAGATAAAGAGGAGGAGGGGGAAAAGGTGATAGTGGTGGTGGTACAGACAGAAGAGGTGGGGGATTAGGGAGAGGAGAAAGAGGAAGATGAAGAGGTAATGGTGGTGAGGAGGAGGAAGAAGTGAAAGGAGAGGGGTAGATAGAGGAGGACGGGGAAGAGAAAAATGAGAAGAAAGAGGAAGAGGAGGAAGAAATAGAGGAAAAAGAGGAGGAAAAAGGATGAGGAAACGGGAAAAAAGGAGGACGAGGAAAAGAAAAGGAGGAAGAAGAAGAAGGTGAAAAGAGGATGAATAGGAAAAGGAAAATAAGGAGAGAGAAGAAGACGAGGAAGAGGAAAATCAGAAGAAAGAGGAGGAAGAGGAAAATTAGGAGAAAGAGGGATAAGAAGAGCTTGAGGAGAGGAGAGCGAGGAAAAGAAGACGAAGTAAAGAGGAAAAAATAAACTAAAAGATATGGGAAACTATAAAATAAAATAAAAAAAATAGAAAGAGAGGAGGGGAAGGGGTAACAGAGGGGTACCAGAGAGCGGGGGGGAGTGGGGAGGGACGGCCAAAGGGGTAGAGAGAGAGAAGGGGGAGGGGAAGTACGGTCAGAAGAGTAAAAAGAAAAAAGGGGGGATGGGATGGAGGGGCAAAGGGGGTACAGTTAATTCCTGAAGGGGGAGGGGGGGAGGGGGGATTATACTGGCCAAAAAACTTGGAGCCAAGAATTACTGAAGACCAATAAACTGGCATGAAATAGTTTCTTCATATCTTTTATTCACATTTTTTT
>NW_028234437.1:21224502-21229502 GCF_977035675.1 Penaeus japonicus | reverse complement strand
TTTAACTAATTTTTTTTATCATATTAGCTGAGTGTGTAATTTGAGTACAACATTGAAATTGACAAGAATATCTCCATAGCCAGAAATGTTTTATGGGAGAGCGAATCATATTTCTCCGAATTGGCAGGGAAATCATTCAGACCATTGGGATTATTGCGAGAACTATGTAGCGCTAATGGACGAAGTTCAGAATTTCTCATTTACCTCTCTCTCTCTTTCTTTGTTCATTTGTGCCTCCGTCTAGGTGTCTGTGTCTGTCTCTGTTTGTCTATCTGTCTATCTGTCTGTTCTTCTCTCTCTCTCTCTCTCTAACTCTAACTCTCTCTCTCTATAATTCTCTTTCTCTCTCTCTCTCTCTCTCTCTCTCTCTCTCTCTCTCTCTCTCTCTCTCTCTCTCTCTCTCTCTCTCTCACTCTCTCTCTCTTTCACTCTCTTTCTCTCCAACTCTCTCTCTCTGTCTCTCTATCTATCTACCTATCTATCTCTACCCCCCACCCTCTCTCTCTTTCTCTTTCTCTCTCTCTCTCTCTCTCTCTCTCTCTCTCTCTCTCTCTCTCTCTCTCTCTCTCTCTCTCTCTCTCTCTCGCTCTCTGTTTATCTGTCTACCAATGTTGTTGTTTTCTTCTTTTTCTTTTTTTTTCTCACACTTTCTATCTTCGCGTCTATCTCTCTATCGATTTCTCTATAGCCCCTTTTTGTCCATACATCTCTTCCTCTATCTTGCTCTATCTCAATCTCTATCCTTCTGTCCGACCCCCTCTTCTCCCGCTTGCACATTCAATAGAAAAAAAAAAGAAAAAAAAAAAAGAAAAGAAAAATAAATCTACTATTCTGTACTCTAACCCACATAGACTTTTGTTTAGATACGTTTACACTTTGTCTTGTTTCAACGCCCACTTAGTGATAATGATAGTAGTTATGATGATAGTAGCAATAATGATGATAATCTTCATAATGATGATGATAATCTTCATAATGATGATGATAATCTTCATAATGATGATGATAATCTTTATAATGATGATGATAATCTTCATAATGAGGATGATAATGACAACATTAATGGTAATGAAAATAGTAATGTTAATTATTATCATTATGATAGTGATGACTATAATAACTATAGGTAATGATAATTGTAATGAATTTAAAGATAATCATAACTATAATCATAACAATAAGTATAATAATGATAAAAGTACTACTGATGATATTAGTAGTAATAATAGTAATAATGGTAATGATTATGATACCAATAATAGTAATAATAGCAGTGGTAACAATAATAACAATGATAACGATGGTGACAATAACAACAGTAGTGATGATAATGGTAATGATAATAGTAATAAAGATGATGATAATAAGGATAATTATAATGATAATGGTAGTAATAAGAATAACAAAAATAGTAATGGGAATAGCGATTATGACAATGATAATAGGGATAATGATGATGATAATGCTAATAATCAAAATGATAATCATAATAATAATAATGATAATAACAATCGTAATACTGATAGCGGTAACTTAACTTCAGCAATAATCATAATGATTATAGTAATAACAATAATATTAATAATGACTATGTTAACAACAATGATTGCAGTAATAGCTATAGTATTAGGAATAACAACGTTAACGATAATGACAATGATTATGATGATAATAATGATACTAGTCTGAGGTTTACTCCCCAAAAGAGTTAAAGAGTGCAAGGTTTGCACGCATAGCAAGTTAACTTAGCTTACTCTCTTGCAAAATTCACAATATCTATTCTAAGGATCTACACTTACTTCCAGAATACAACACAAACATTCCAAACCACGACTATAACAACAATAAAACAAAGTTAATATTATGATAAGCTAATATAAAAGTGAGACGGATCCAGTGGTTAAAATGGCTCCCATACTTTAACCCAGAAACAAGAAACTTTGGGAGCGACCCTCAATTTCGTTAAGGTAAATCACAACATGGCTGGGATCGAGATGCACTTTTCTCTTCCCAGAAAACCAATAGTAATATTTCCTGTTGGCAAATTGGCTCTTGAAATTTTCTCTATCTCTCTGGATAATGAAGTTTCTCGTTTTATACCTGGTTGCATTTGTGGTTTAAAAAGGGGGATATATTTGATTAAACTTATATTTCGAGAGAGTGGATACGATATGTAACCTGATATTATATGGTGTGCTGTTGTGCTATGACTTTTTTTTCTTTTTTTTAATTCAATGAATAATGTAATGTTACTGCGCCATTTAAGTTATTTAGAGTATTATTGATACACATTCACGTAGAGAGCTCGTACATGTACAATCAGTCGGATTAATATTACCGAAGCCAATGTAAAAACAATGGAATTGAAAAGTTAATGTAATATTGTTTGTAATTCTTGATATTTCATGAATACATAATGCAAACATACGCACACAATTTTAGATATGCATGCGTGTGTATAAGTATATAAGTATGTGTGTGTGTGTGTGTGTGTGTAAATATATTCATACATACATACACACAGTTTTAGATATGCATGTGTGCGTTTAAGTATATGAGTATGTGTGTGTGTGTGAATATAGGCATACATACACACACAAATATATATATATATATATATATATATATATATATATATATATATATATATATATATATATATATATATATATATATATAAATATATATATATATATATATATATATATATATATATATATATATATATATATACATATATATTTACCTCTACATGTTTATACGAACACACTATTTACCGAACTAATCAATTTTTATCAGAAAAGAATACAACTAATTAAAGCTGTTGTTTTGTGATTTATATGTTTATCCAATCGCGTACATTTTTAGTTGCACACACACACATACACATGTATATGTATCCGTCTGTTTATTTATATGTAAGTTTGTTTATAAGTAATTTCATAAACACACAAATCACATAGCTACAATATGGACTTGTTCGATAATCGACTTCTCTTGTATACGTCATAATGCCACAGGCAAAGTGAAGCAATAAATGGAATGAAACCTATCTTTACTCTGCCTGATGGATTCTGATGTTTGTTAGTGGCATTCAATGTTGCCAGAGCGAAAATTATGGCCCATTTCGAACCCGATGACTGACGTGTCAGGATTTTCGTACTGTAAGAAAATATCCATTTCTTTTTTGGGTTTGATCCCTTTATTTTTCTCCAATATCTTGTTATCAGCAGGTTTATGATTTAGTTTTGTTTGTTTTATATTGTCTCGTCGTATTATCTCATTTTCGTTTGTGATTATATCATGGTGCAATTATTCAGATTGCAGGATATACTCCCTTACAAGTCTTTCGAGTCAAATGATATAGTATGTGAGTTCTAAAAACATGCTGCTTCATTTTAGAATCGTGTTTGGTGTATTTCAAGCCAAGAAGATAAAGTGTCTCATACATTAAAGCAGTTAATTATTGCAATTGCCAGATTACGATGCAAATGAGCCACGTTTAATGCTTCAGTCTCAGACACCAGTCAGAAGAACTGACTAATTATAATTAGCTTTTATAAGCTCTTTGTGAAACCCTGAATTCTCATTGGCTAATCCTGTACATGACATTGAACGCGTATTGTAAAGCAGAGCCGTAAACTACAAACGCATGAAACCTTTGTAATGTTAACTTGTCTTCTACGAAATTCAAATTAATGCATACATCAGCTCACATGAAATAAACTTTATGAATGGTGCATTGTAATGAAAACGTCTTTTAGATAAATTGGTGAAGAAGGCTTTTGGTGACACGGATTTAGGAGGAGGCAGTTACGGTGAAGTCTGGGAATAAACTTCATTTATCAGTAGTTTTAAAAGTATTCATAGGTAAAAAAAAAAAAAAAAAAAAAAAAAAAAAAAAAAAAACCGGGGGGGTGGTTATTTTCATGTTTCTGTTTAATGTCGTCTTGTCGATACTCTTTAGTACTTAATTCTTTTGTTACTCTGACTTTTAGAATGATCAGTGTTAATATCATCCTTATCATTATTCTCAGAATTATGATAATTTTTATCATTATTATTGTTATCATCATCATCATTATCATTATGATCATTATCATTAATATCATTACTTAATGACCATCATTATCACCATTATCTTTATTGTTATTACCGTTGTAATCATTACTATCATTTTCATCATTATTGTAATTGCTGTTGTTATCATTCCTGTTATAATAACCATCCTTATTATTATCATCCTTAGTATTATCACAATTGTCATATCACTATCATCAATATCATTATCATTGTCATTCTTAATAATATTACTTTTATTATCTTTAACATTGTTGTTGTTGTTATCATCATTATCCTCATCATCATCATTGTCATTATGATCAATATTATTATGATCTTTTAAATTGTCATTTTGATTATTATCATTATTACATTCAGTTCTATGATGCATTTATCATCATCATTACAATTTCATTACCATCACCATAATTATCATTGTTGTATTATTAGTAGTACTATCATCATTATTACTGGTATTATTGTTATTATTACCATCAATATTACCAACGTCACTGTATCAATACTACAGTTATCTTTTCAACTTTTACTACAAGTACTGACAATGCCACTTTTATCCTCACGGAAAACAAATATTGACGAAATACCCCCCCCCCCTCTCCCCCCAAGAAAAAAAAAATATAGCAGAACAAACAAGGTGACACATTTTTGAAAGAGCATTTCAGAATTTAAAACGCAGGTTTCAGAAATGTTTTATTAACGTTGAAAAGTTAGTGTTTGTAGTGAAAGAAATATTTGTTTTACCGCAGTCTTGTTTTTTTTTTCTCTCTCTCTTTCTCTCCTTTAAATGTAAATACTTCATAGTTTTACGTGTTATGGAAAACAAATATGAGCAAAGGAATATGTTATGTAAAGTAGAAGAAATACTGAAGCAATATTAATGATGATAGTATTAGGATTACAAATGTTTTTTTTATAGT
>NW_028234437.1:21207002-21214502 GCF_977035675.1 Penaeus japonicus | reverse complement strand
ATAATATAATATAACCAAAACATCGCCATTACCATATTTCATACCCTATATAGTAATTGCAGTCTATAGATTCAGCATAAAGGAGGAACATAACATACCTTAATTCTTTATATTCAACAATAAATTGTCAGCAGCCGATGTGACATAGTGTGACCCACAACTCGGGACCGTCACACTCCTCAAATAATGTCTCGATGTGACATAGTGTGACCCACAACTCGGGACCGTCACACTCCTCAAAATAATGTCTGCTTGCTCTGCTAGTTGCTGCCAAAAGGATCCTAACCCTTGCATAAGCCTACTAGGTTCCCTAGTCCAACGCAAACAGCAATGACGTCACCACCACAAACTACTCGCTTGCACTGATTTACCTCTAAACCGCTCATTTGCACTGCCATGACAATTGCCGTTTGAGATGGCATGACAATTATCTCCCCGCTAAAATAAGAAATTGCAAATTTCTTGATAGTCCATCTCAAACTCCGAGTCTACTGAGGCAATCAGCACCGACATTATCGACTCCTTTAATGCTTCTAACGCTAAAACTGAATTGTTGCAAATGCATGGCCCATCTCATTAACCTTGCATTTAACTGACAGGACGTTTGCAAATACTTTAGAGGCTGATGATCTGTTTCGATTACAAAATGTTTGCCGTACAGATACTGATAAAATTTCTTCATAGCCCAAATGATCGCTAGACACTCCTTTTCTACTACACTATAGTTCCTTTCCGCCGCCTTCAGCTTACGACTGGCATACATGATCGGCCATCGCTCGTTTTCCCACACCTGTAGTAGTACTGCGCCTAACCCGATGTCTGATGCATCTGTTTGCACAATGAACTGTCTACTCATGTCTGGAAGTTTTAATATGGGTTTGTTAGCAAGAACTTTCCGTAATTTATCAAAAGCATCTTGATGACAAATCTCCCATGATACTTTATTCGGTACGGATTTCTTCGTAAGATCACGAAGAGGTGACGCAATGGTAGCGTAATCAGCGATATATTGTCTATAATATCCAGTTAACCCGAGAAAAGATCTAACTTCTTTCTTCGTACGCGGTATAGCCACGCTGAGAATACGGTTTATCTTATCGTCGGCGGTAGACGAAACGCCACTCCCCACGCAGTGCCCTAAATATTCGATGCTCGACTTTCCGATCTCGCTTTTACTCGGACGTGCTGTTAATCCTGCCTTCTTAATTACTGCTAATACGCATTCTAAAATTTTTATATGATCTTTCCAATTTTCAGTATGTATGAGTATATCATCGACAAAAGTCTCTACATTCTCAATGTCGTTAAATAAGATCCTCATTAATCTATTAAATGTAGCACTAGCATTTATCAAACCGAAAGGCATGACTGTAAACTGTAATAGCCCCTTGCTGGTTTGGAATGCAGTTACTTTACGGCTTTCTTCACTCAACGGTATCTGCCAGTATCCCTTTGATAAATCTATTTTGGAAAAATATTTACTATTTGAAATTTTAGTCATAATAGCACTTTGATTCGGCATGGGCTCAGCATCAAAAACAGTAATATTATTAATTTTCCTGAAATCTAGACACAAGCGATTGGTGCCATCTTTCTTTTTCACAGCAATCATCGGCGTGGAATACGGAGATATTGAATACTCGACCAATCCGAGTCTTAGCATACGCTCCACGTCTTCCTCTATGCCCTTCTGTAACGCAAATGGGACTGGGTATGGTTTGCTCCTTATGGGTTTTTCGTCATAAAGTTTCACCTTATGATCTATTACGCTCGTTTTACCTGGAACATCGGTGAAAACAGACTGAAATTTACTCAAAATCTGTCCTACATCGGCTTTCTGTTGCTCCGTAAGATCAGCGTTTACACAAACATTACCGACATTCTCAGTTTGTACATAATTAGGAATTACATCAACATCGCCATCCTCCTCTTCATTTCGAATGACCGCAACGCTCGCCACTTTCATATCCTTGGCATCGTCTGACATGACGTCATCTGCGTCATCATGACCTCGCTCGCCCGTCGATCGTTTGCCTTTGCACTCGTCGCGTTCATAATAGCGCTTAAGCATGTTGATGTGGAATTTCTTATCAACACCGTTAACCCTAATCACGTAATTCCATTTATTTATTTTACTTACAACCTCGAATGGACCTCGCCAATGCATCAATAACTTGTTACTATTAGTAGGTAATAGTAGCAAAGCCTTATCGCCTTCCTGCAAGTACCTGTCCTTCGCCTTCTTATCGTAATAATACTGATAAGAATCACCTGCCTTCCGCAATTCTTCTTGCGCCAATTTACAGGTTTCCGCTAATTTATCTCGCAAATCAATTACATACTCATATGCGGTCCTAGTCTCGTCCTTGATATTTCGCTCGTCCGCTTCCCACAAGTCCTTTAACAAGCTAAGTGGCCCTCGAACGGTATGGCCATAGATGAGTTCGAAAGGGGAAAACTTTGTGCTGGACTGGGGAACATCACGGTATGCAAATAATAACGGATCGATATATCTAGGCCATTGCTTCGGTTGCTCAACGCACATTCTCTTTAACATTTTCTTTAGCACCCCGTTAAACCTCTCTACTAATCCGTTGCACATTGCATGATACGGTGTTGTGCTAATGCCTTTTATCGATAGCAACCTATTAAATTCCTTCATCACATCTGACCTGAACTGACTTCCCTTATCACTCATGATCTCCTTGGGTATTCCTACTCTACTAAACACAGACATCAACGCTTCCGCAACACTTATAGTTTCAATGTTCTTTAGCGGAATGGCTTCGGGATAACGTGTGGCGTAGTCTACAATAGTAAGAATGTAGCGTGACCCGTCATCTGCGCGCGGTTCAATGGGTCCAACGATATCTACAGCCACTCTCTGGAATGGTTCGGTAATCATCGGCATTCTACCTAGCTTCGCACGTGACACTCTTCCCTTGTCTACGGTACGCTGGCATGGATCGCATGACCGACAAAACCTGGCCACCTCAGATTGCATACCGGGCCAAAAGAACTTATTTTGAATTCTCATAAGCGTTTTCTTTATTCCCAAGTGACCTGACATTAATGAACTATGGGCAATCTCCATAACTGCGTCTCTCGACTCACACGGTACAACTATCTGTTCAGTGACATTACCTTCGTGAACTACTCTTCTGTATAAAATTCCTTTCTTTAAAACGAATTCGTGATATTCATTATCAGTTTTCTGTAAAAACCGCCTTATTTAATTTCCCGCGTACGACATTTCGCACATTTGGTTCTAATCTGTTGCTGCATCTCATTTCTCTGTTGTTGAGCTAAAACGTCTTTATCTTTCATTAACCAGCAAGCATTTCTCTTTTTACCTTTTTAATTTAGGACTTAATTTCATACTTTTGCTTTTTCCCCTTGCTGACGAGTTGTTACTGTCTCGCTTTCCTAAATTTGACCGTTATTCATCTTGTCTAACCCCTTCCATTGACCTATTACTAAATGCATTTAGCACAGGATTTTCTAAACAAGCGGCTAAAGTATTTCCGACCTTTAGAGTCCATGGGACATTTAACTCTAATGTTAGCCTTCCGGATAGGTGAAAATCATGCCATTTGCCTTTTTAACGGCTGACATACCTTCCCGTAAATTTGCACCTGGGCACTAGACTAGTTTTGACCAGAACAGTATCACACTCCTTGATCTCGCATACACTGTTCTAACAGCTACAACCATCTTCGACCTCACCTTTCGGGCAAAGACATTCAAAACCTTCCATGGCTTAGCAGCAAAAGCAGCCGTATTGCTCACCCTTACCTTTCCACAACTTTGATCCTTAGGAGCTCGCACCATAATTTGTACGTTAATAACAATCACTGTCGACACTGTTGGTTGATTGATGACACCATCACACACAAACCACTTACGAACACTCTGGGAACCCTTAATGCAACAACAGACCTCCGCCACTTGACGCGGATGCTCGATGGACTCGTAGTACTCGCTGTGTCGACACATCCTTTTACGAACCCTATTATCTCGTTCTACCCCAACAACTTCTCTGCTCGGATTACCATGCGCTCATCACATACAACCTCTGCATAGCGAATCATGATCTTGCAAAAATTCTTATTAACATCATGCTCTTGTAAATACATAATACCGATACTCTTATCACACGCATTCATGTACTGTTCCATGAGCACTACAATCCATCAATCCATCATATGATTTCTTCTCCTCTGTGGGACAAATCAATCCACCGTCTCACCAATAATCTTTAAGGCCGATTACCAAACTGCATAGCCGTTTCGCCTCCATTGAGAGAAATAAGCTTATAGCACTCCTGAACCTTTGAACAATAACTCTTCAGCTGTACACTGTCCCCCGAAAACATTATAGCAAAGCTCCCTTAAACAGCATCGTAATCTCTTGCTTCGATGGAGACAGACAAATGCTGATAAGCTTCCAACGCTTTTCCTTGGGCAACAGTAGTGATGATTAAACTTACTGCCCACACATTATTCTATCCCAGCGTGCACTTGTTGACAAACCTTTCAATGATCGCAACAAATATGCATCGATAATTGTCTAACTGATCGTTAAACACTGGTAGTTTTGGAAATTTTGGTGCATAAACAGATTCGGATTTCAAAATTCTTTCAGTTCCTTCGTTTCAGTTTCACTTTTTCAATTTCCTAGCTTTAGCTTTTCAATGTTCATGCGCCCGCTGCTTCTCTAAATCTTGCATAGTATTCCATTTCTTTCAATGCCTTTTCTCTTTCTTGTAGCTCGTTCAAAATCACGTTTGATATTGTTTTATCTTCTGTCAAATTCTCTCTCTTTCGTTAACCGCGAAATTCTGGATTCGAAGACCTCTTCTCCATCTAATCCTTTATCTCCTTACCTAATTTAATGAAATCTGCTAATGTCGCCATAGGTAACAAATTTGAGTATTACTTCAAGAATGAGAACCCTGATCCTTCATACTAGCCATCAATAACAAAACTTTACTCTCATGACGCCAGGTCCCTGTTCGGGCGCCATAATTGTGAATAATGTTTCTGATTGGTGATGATGTTTATTTTATTTACATCTATTTAAATTATTCATTTATTTATTTAGGGTTACGTTAGTTGCCGGCACGCGGTTAAGACACCGTTGATTGTTTCATGAGAGTAAGTGAGTTTATTGGTGCGGGAGTAAGAGAAGTATAGAAAAGCATAGTGATACACTATTTATAATTTATTGATTATTAGAAATAGTAGAGCCCCCCCCAAACAATAGAACTCATATATATTACCGATGGCAACTTTATCTAGCTATCACTAGATATATCTCACTATAACATCACAAAATAAATTAAATAAACAGATCCATCTAGTCACTTCACAAGACTTTTCAGTGTTCAATTTTCACTTCAAATGTTCGGAATTCACAACCACAAAGATATTCCAGAGATTCGGAAATAACATGCATTCAGGAGGTTACCTGGAGTCCGCCGCACATGTGATAAGCCGGTATGAGTGATGATCAGAGAAGTGTGTCAGCATTACTAATTACCACCACATAGTCCTTAAAATAGAGACGCAAAATTACCACAAAACCTAGTAATCTTAAAGTATATAACGCAAAAACATCGCCAAGTTACCATATTTATACATACCCTATATAGTAATTGCAGTCTAACGATTCAGCATAAACGGGAGGAGACATAACATACCTGTAATTCGTTTATATTTGCAACAATAAAATGACTTCGTCAGCAGCCGATGTGACATAGTTGTGTACGCCACAACATTCGGGGACCGTCACATCCTCAAATAATGTCTCCGATGTGACATAGTGGTGACCCACAACTCGGGGGACCGGGGGTCACACTTCAAAATAATAGATGCATGCTTGCTCTGCTAGTTGCTGCCAAATAAGGATCCTAACCCCTTGCATAAGACCTACTAGGTTCCCTAGTCCAACGCAACAGCAATGGAGACGTCACCACCACAAACTACTCGCTTGCACTGGGATTTTACCTCTAAACCGGCTGCATTTGCATGCCATGACAATTGCCGTTTGAGATGGCATGACAATATATTTATATTAGAATATATATATATATATTATTATATATATATATATAGTATAAAGTAATTGTTTGACCATGATGTCATACATCATCATGGAAAGTTACGTTTATATTCTCTTTAGAGCAGAAGGCAGGTAGATAGTGCGAGAAAGGATGTCTACAGACAATTCCCGTGGGTACTCGGCAGAAAATTATTTGTGACTTGAATTTCTAATTAATTTCCTGCCGAATGCCCACGGAAATTGTCTGTAAAATCTCGCTTTCTCTGCTCTGCTAAGAGTGTATAACTAACTTCCATGATGGATGTATGGCATCTGGTTAGACAATTCTTCTACAAGTCTGTTGGTTAGAAGCCGGAATTGTCACTCGGACGACCTCGGGATGGTCAAAAGTCTCAGCTAGGTCAGGGAGGGGTAAAAAATTATGTATATTACTGTATTAAACCATGCGTTACTGCATTAAACTATTACCATGTCTTCCACACCACACTACAAATCACACACACACACACATACATAGCTCTAATATAGGAATATATTGTTATATGGATATAGTATGTGTGTGTGTGTGTGTGTGTGGGGTGTGTAGGTTGTGTGTGTGTGTTGTGTGGTGTGTGTGTGTGTTGGAGAGTGGTGTGTGTGTTTTTTTTTGTGTGTGTGTGGTGTGTGTATATATATATTATATATATATATATATATATATTATAGTGTTGTTATGATATATATATATATATACTATATGTGTCATATATATAGTAGGATATATATATATGATATATATGTTATATGTATTTGGTATATTATATAGTAGTTATATATAGTAGTCTAGATATGTGGTGTGTGGTGGTTGTGTGTGATGTGTGGTGTGTGTGAGTGTGTGTGTGTGTGTTGGTGTGTGTGTGTTTTATTCAGAGTTTTCATTGGTGTTGGTGGTATGTTACTGTATAGATAGATGAATAGATAGATAGACATATAGATAAATAGAAACACAAATAGACAGGAAGACTGATTGATTGATAAACAGGTAAGTAGGCAGGCAGGCAGGTAGACTGATAGATAGATAGATGAACATATGGATAGAGGAATGGATAGATAGACAGACAGACATCAAGATAGATAGATAATTAGGTAGGTAGATAGATAGATAGATAGATACTGACGATGATACAACGAAAGCAACAACAATGAATTATACACTCTGATATAAATAGATATTAAACCTCACACACAATGGAAGTCACTCTAAGCTTTGAGATCTGATCAAGCACACCTGATGAAGGGCCATTGCACACCCCTCCCCCCCTTACCCCCCTCTCATCACCCCTTTCACCCATCCTATTACCTCCTCCCCTTCCCCTTTCCCCATCTCTGCCTCCCCTCCCGCAACCTATCACGCCTTTCTCCCTCCCCACCTCCCCCATCTCCCCCCTCCCCGTCCCA
>NW_028234437.1:21199502-21202002 GCF_977035675.1 Penaeus japonicus | reverse complement strand
CGATATAAAAAAAAGACCTAAAGGGTTTTCATCTTCTACTCAGGGACGAGAAGAAAAATCAGATAAAAAGAGAAGGAGGAGACGAACGTGGAATAAGAATGAGAGGATAATGAGAGGGCTGAAAGAGTAGGGGCGAAAACAAAAAAAGAGAAGTGGAGGAGGAAGATAGGAAGGTGGAGAAGGACTGGAATGGATATATAAATAGAGAGGACGACGGGGGATGCACGCACCTATGAAATGTAATATAAATATATTACACACATACGCATGCATACATGCATACGCATACCAGGGAAAACACACACACACACACACACACACTCACACACACACACACACACACATATATATATATATAGAGTAAATTATATATATATATATATATACATAATATATATACATATATATATATATATATATATATATATATATATATATATATAATATAGAGAGATATAAGATAAATCAGTATATAACTAATAAATATATATAATATATATATATATAAATATATAGATATAATATATATATAAATATATATATATAAATATATACATACTTACATGTATATTATATATATATATAAGATTATATATATATATATATATATATATATATATATAATAATATATATATAAATGTATTTATTATATTTTAATTATATATACACATATGCATGTATATATGTGGGTGTGTGTGTGTGTGTGTGTGTGTGTGTGTTGTGTGTGTGTGTGTGTGTGTGTGTGTGTGTGTGTGTGTGTGTGTGTGTGTGTGTGTGTGTGTGTGTGTGTGTGTGTGTGTGTGTGCGTGTGTGTGTACACATACTTGATATGTAATAAATCTTGTAGCTGGGAGTCATACTATCTTTCTGTCTACATCCGCCTGTCAGTCTGTCTGTCTATTTATATGTTATTCTTTGACTTGTTTGTTTACCTACCTTTTTTCTATTTATATATCTCTCTACCCTTCTTCCATTACGTCTGCTTGTGCGCCAGAACTCTGGAAGGAGCTGCCAGGATTCATTGAAGTATTTACTCCTTTTCTCGTTTCTTTCCTTAGCTTATTTATTATTTTATCTTCATTGGTAAGTTAAAAAAAAAAACGACACATTGTAATTTTTTTTTCCGTTTTTCTTTGATTTGTCTATCTCTTTTTTTTATTTGTTTATGTCTAAAGTGTCTTCCTAGGTTTTTGATGTTGTTTTATTTTTATTTTTTCTTCTTCTATTTCACCACGTACCTAATTCTGAGCGTTAAACTAAATATCTTGAAAAATAATTGCAATTACTCCCTCATTGTTTCATCAATATTTTGCTTTTGATGTTTTTTGTTTTCTTTTTCTTTTTTTCTTTTAGTTGTAACGGATATTGTTCTTGTTTTTGCTATCGTCATGGTTATTCATCTTATCATTATCTTTCTTACTATTATCCTAATTAGTATTATGAAGACAAAATTTAGGATAACAACGATAATTATAATCTTCATTATCATCACAGATATTAGACATCTACCTAATATAATGTTCACGTCTATTATAAATGTACATTCATACCCCCTTCATTCCATCATTGACATATTCATCTACATTCCTCTTCTCAATCTCTCTCTCTCTCTCTCTCGTAATCTGAAATAGAACCAGATTACTGTTTATTACACCACGTTATAACCGGTTCTCTATCCAGTAGTATATGACGGGATTCAAAGAACGAGAGAATCATTGACCTAAAGGAATTTCAATATATGCATTGCATGATAAAGTTGGAATATTCATATGCACGTAAGAACCCACGCTATTGCTCATATTTGTATACGAATTATGTGTTGGGGTATCGGGTACATGTGCTCATTCATGCATGCCTTCACACACAGACACACACACACACACACACATACACAAAATAACCACACCTACAGTACACACATATAGCCTACCCACAAAACAAGCACCAGCCCCCCCCCCCCCCCAAAAAAAAAAAAAAAAAAAAAAAAGATAAATAAATAAATAAATAAAATAAAATGATAATAATACACAAGCCCTCAAGATACACACACGCAAGCATACACACCCTTAATCCACATTCATTGAAAAACGATAAAATATTTGGTATGCGGAACTACTGGATAAGGCCGGTTTTACGAGGTTGCCGGATTTAGGATGCAGGCATCCGAATTTCGACATTTCGGGTGTTCGGATACGTACGTGTATGATGAAACAAAATGGGAGTGGAATGTAAAAATGTGTTACTTATTCATTTGTTTATTTATCAATTTGTCTTTTAAATCATTTAGTTCCTTACAGTAGATACGCTTTAACTTTTTTTTTTTTTTTTCATGCCTGATTTTTCGGACTGTATACTTGTACTATTTCCTTTCTCTTTACCTCTCTCCATTTTGTTTCTCTTTTGTTACATAAAATAGTATATGTACATTTATTTCAAAGGATAAACTTAATCCGTCACTCAAAGAAATAGCCATAAAACCTTACATGTTTCACAATCACA
>NW_028234437.1:21189502-21194502 GCF_977035675.1 Penaeus japonicus | reverse complement strand
AGGAAAAAAACAAAAAACATACACATGATAATAACACTAATCATAAGATAAGAATGAAAATGCTGATAAAAAAGAAGAGGAGGAGGAGGAATAGGAGAGAGCTAGAGAGAGAGACGGTGAAAGAGAGATAGAGAGTGAAAGAGACAGAGAGGGGAAGCGGCGAGAGCGAGAGAAAGAGAGAGAGAGAGAGAAAGAGGAACATACAACCAGACAGACACGGAGATAGAGATAGATATAGAAACACAGAAACAGACAAACAGATGTAGACAGAAGACAGGAGAGAAAACACACACATATGTTTGCAAAAGCAAAGAAATTCCCTAAAATCCCCGACATAAACAAGCAAATAATCAAAAACAACACCCTCAGACACGTCGAAACAAGTTATCCACACCCACGTGTCGCCTTTCACAAACACAAGTAGTGGGCAGAGACTATAATCTTATTGTCAATTGCATTACATCGGAAGAGGAAATTCTCAGAGATCTAATCTAGCCTTTAGTCTTTTGGGAATACTTTGGCCTTCGTATTTCTACCATGGGGATTGATTTTTTTTATTTGTTTGTGATTGGAAGGGTGCCATTAATGATGCTATTCATGTGAGTGTTAATGGTAAGGATAAAGATGATGATGGTGAAAATGATTAGGATGATAGTGATGAAGAGATTGATTATGATGATTATGACAATGATAGTGATTACGATGACGATGATGATGGTGGTGATAACGACAATAATAGTAAAAATCATAGTGATGATAATGCTAATAATTTTTGGTATTGATATTACCCTTATGTGTATCATGTGACCGTTAACATTATCTATATTGTCATTATCTTTTCTTTCGCACAGGAGGGAACGGAGGAAAAAAGTAAAGAGAGAGAGAGAGAGAGAGAGAGAGAGAGAGAGAGAGAGAGAGAGAGATAGAGAATGAGAGAGGGTGAAAGGGAGAGATGGAAAGAGAAGGAGAGACGAAGAGAGAGAGTGAGAGGGAGAGATATAAAGAGAGAGAGAGAGTAAGAGAGAGGAAAAGAGAGAGAGAGACGAAAAGAGAGAGAAAGAGGTGGAGGGGAGTAAGGGAGGGAGGGAAGTAGAAAGAGCAGGAAGAAGAGGAGTAAGGAGAGAGAACAAGAGGAATGATGTCTTTATTTCTCACATCTATTTCCCATAAAGACAAAAGAAAAAAGAAAAAGAGAGGAAAAAGACAAAGGAAAAGCGCGATAGATAAGGCAAAGACAAACGCCCCCCCCCCCCCACATCCACCCCAGCATCATCCTCTCTAGCCTCCTTTTTCCTCCTTCTGCCCCCCCCCCCCTCAATTTTTCTCACCCAAAGTCACCTACATTTCCCTTCTCCCTCTACCCCCTCCCTCCCCTCATATATTCCTTTCTCCTTACTCCCCCCCTTTATACCCCCTCTCCTTTCTCCATCATACCTCCTCCTCGGCATTCCTCTTATATTTTTTTTTTCCCCTGTATACACATTTTCCCCTCATTTCACTCTCTCTCTCTCTCTCTCTCTCTCTCTCTCTCTCTCTCTCTCTCTCTCTCTCTCTCTCTCTCTCTCTCTCTCTCTCCTTCTCTCTCTCTCTCTCTCTCTCTCTCTCTCTCCTCTCTCTCATACACTCTCTCTCTCTCTCTCCCTCTCTCTCTCTCTTCTCTCTCTCTCCTCTCTCCTCTCTCTTCCTCTCCCTCTCTCTGCTCCATCTCCCTCATCTCCTCTCTCCCTGCTTTTACCCTCAAACCCCCTCCCCCTGCTTACCCTCTTCCCCCTCCCCCCCCCCCCCCCCGCTTAACCAGCTTACCCTCAACCCCCCTCCCCCTGCTTACCCAGCTTACCCTCAAACCCCCTCCCCCTGCTTACCCAGCTTACCCTCAAACCCCCTCCCCCTGCTTACCCAGCTTACCCTCATACCCCCTCCCCCTGCTTACCCAGCTTACCCTCATACCCCCTCCCCCTGCTTACCCAGCTTACCCTCATACCCCCTCCCCCTGCTTACCCAGCTTACCCTCGCCCCCCCCCCCCCTGCTTAACCAGCTTACCCTCAAACCCCCTCCCCCTGCTTAACCAGCTTACCCTCAAACCCCCTCCTCCTGCTTACCCAGCTTACCCTCATCCCCCCTCCCCCTGCTTACCCAGCTTACCCTCATCCCCCCTCCCCCTGCTTACCCAGCTTACCCTCATACCCCCTCCCCCTGCTTACCCAGCTTACCCTCATACCCCCTCCCCCTGCTTACCCAGCTTATCCTCATAGCCACTTCCAATCATCCCTCATCTCCCCTCGCCAATCGCCCTCATACTCCTCCCGCCTCCCTCACATCCAGGTTCCCCTCATACACCTTCTTTCCATCTCCTCACTCCCTTTCCCTCCTCCTTCCTCCTCATACACCTTCCTTCCATCTTCTCACTCCCTTTCCCTCCTCCTTCTTCCTCATACACCTCTTTCAACCCCCACCCCCCACATCCCTCATACCGCTTCCCCCAAATACCCACCTTCACCCCCTCCCCCCTCTCTCTTTCCTCTTCTCCCCTCCCCCCCTCTCCCACTGCCTTTCAAAGCTTTCAAAATCTAGCAAGCAATTCCTGCTTTGTGCTTGAATGTTACCAAGTGCCTGTCTGCTTGCCAGCTCTTTGCGTTTGGTTCTTTGCGTGGTAAAAGGTTCATTATTCTTTCATTCATTTTTCTGTTTACTGTTTCATGGTTAAGCCGATTTTGTTATTTCTTTCTCCCATTTATGTTTTTTTTATGGTTAGACTTTTCGATCTATTTGTTTATTCAATATTGTATCAATATCTAGGTTTATCAATTTATAAAATCTAGTATAATAGATATATGGATACATCACTGAATTTACATACATGTATACAAACATACATACACACATACATGTATACAAACATGCATACATGCATACTAACATACATACATACATACATACATACACACATACATACATACATACATACATACATACATACATACATACATACATTCATGCACGCACGCACATACACACACACACACAAAGATATATATTCATACATACATACATAACTACATACACACACACACATACATGCATACATACATACATACACAAGTACACACACACACACATTCATGCATACACACAGATAGATAAATAGATAGACATACAGACAAAGAGACAGACAAAGTGACAAATAAAAGGAGATAGATAATACAAAAAAAAAAGAAAAAAAAAGAAAAAAAGGAAAAGATAACCTCACTGAAAGGGAAAGACACAAACCAGGTAAGGATTTCCTCGAAAGAAAGAAGAAAAATTCATCGAAATTTGTCGACAGATTCAACCTCCACCCACCCCACCCCACCCCACCCCACCCCACCCATGACTCCAACCCCCACACCACCCCACCCCACCCATGACTCCAACCCCCACACCACCCCATCTTTGACTCTAATCCCCCCTCCCCCCTCCCTCCCCACACACTCACAAAAAAAAAAAGAAAATGGAGGAAGAAAAATGGAAGGAAAAATTTAATATCATGTCTTCCAGTTACGTAAAAGGGAGGAGAAAAATGTACTTTTATGAGGAAATGATAGCAAAGACGATACAGAATAATGGAAGATGAGACACATGAAATTAAAAAATATATATAGAACAATGCAGATGAGTAACAGAAACAAAGAAGGAAATTATGAAATATAAAAGCTACGAAAATGAAACGAGAAGGAAAATAGATCTAAGAAAACTGTGAGTGAAAGGGAAAAATATTTGGGAATATAGAAATGATTATATGAAATAGAGCACAAGAGAGGATGATGAGACAGAATAAAGATGAAAGTGAAGAAAAGCGGTGAAAGAAAGAGCTCTACAAATGAGTGAGAAAGAAAAGAGAGAGAGAGAGAAAGAGAGAGAACGGTAAGGGTAAGAGGGAGGAGGAGGACAAGGAGATAAGAGATAAGAGAAGAAGGGGAGGAAGGAGGAAATGAGAGAAAGAAACGAAAGTGAAGAAGAAGACGAAGGGAAATATAAGAGGAGAAAAGGAGGAAGGGGATGAATAGGTGAAGAAGGGGGAAGAGGAGGAGGACGAAGAAGACAAGTAGAGAAGGGGAGAAGAAAAGGAAAGTAGAGAAGGAGAAGGAGAATGAATGAGGAGAGAGAGAAAGGAGTAAAGAAGAAAAAAAAAGAAGAGAAAAAAAAGAAGAAAAGAGGAAAGGCGAATAAGAAATGATAAGGAAGATAATAATAGAAAAAAAGAAGGAAGAAAAAAGACTAAGCAAAGAAGGAAGAGAAGAATGATAAAAAGAAAAAAAAGAAAGAAAAAGAAAAGGAATAAAGGAAGGAAAGAGGAATAGCATAGGAAAAAGGGGGAAAGAATAGACAACACGAGGAGGACTTCCCGTGAGCGTGGATCCTCAATACCCGCAGATTATCTCAACTTTTAACTAATTAGATATTCGACTGCACGCACCTGCTTTGCCTGAGGGAGAAGGGTATGAAGGAGGAGGAGGAGGAGGAGGAGGAGGAGGAAGGGGAGGGGGAATAGAAGGGAAGAGAAGGGAATGAAGGAGGAGGTGGAGGAGGAGGAGGAGGTGGAAGGAGGGGGGGGGGGATAGAAGGGAAGAGAAGGGAATGAAGGAAGAGGAGGAGGTGGAAGGAAGGAGGGGGGATAGATGGGAAGGGAATGAAGGAGGAGGAGGAGGAGGTGGAAGGAAGGGGAGGGGGGATAGAAGGGAAGAGAAGGGAATGAAGGAGGAGGTGGAAGGAAGTGGGGGGGGGGGAGAAGGGAAGAGAAGGAAATGAAGGTGGAGGTGGAAGATGGGAAGGGAAGGGAGAGCTGGAGGAGGAGGGATAGTAGGGAGGAAGAGGGGAGGAGAAGAAGGAGGGAGAGGAGGAAGAGAGGCAGAAAGTGGAGGAGAGGGAGGGAGAGGAGTAGGAGGCGGAGGAAGAAGAGTGGGGAGAGGCGGAGTAGAAGGAGAAGGAGGGAGGAGGAGGAGAAGAAGAGGGAGAGGGAGAC
>NW_028234437.1:21172002-21177002 GCF_977035675.1 Penaeus japonicus | reverse complement strand
GATTTGTGCGTGTGTGTGTGTGTGGGGGGGGGTCAACTGTGTATGTATGTGTGTATACAACTAAGCATGTGCGTATTTACATGTATGTGTGACATGTATGCATTTACCTGATCATGTGCGTGTGATGGATCCACGTGATTATCCGTATTAAAAGTGCGTATGATGATTACGCGTGGGTGTAATGTATGCATGTGCGTGTGCGAATTCATGTGCGTGTGTCGAGTGCGTGTGCGTGTGCGTGTGCGTGTGCGTGCTCTACCCACCGGTGCGTGGTATCGCGGACGAGTCGACAGAGCGAGGTCACGCGTATGGTTGCCAAGTAGTGTTATCCAGTGCAGCGAAAGGAATTATCTCTTGCTTCACCCTCCGTTATCAGCCACCTCCCCTCTTCGCTTCCTCTTCCGGCCCCTCCTCCTCTCTGCGGTGGAGCGGGTGCGGGGGGCGGGGAGGGGGGGTGAGGAAATGGAGGGAGGAAGGGGAGAAGAGGGATGGAGGAGGAGGAGGAGGGGGGGAAAGTGGGGGGTGGGAGAGGAAGTGTGGATGAGGAGGAAAGGAGGGAGAGGAAGGGGGTAAAGGAGGATGGGGAGAGGGGGAAGGAGAGAGAGAGAGAGAGGAAGACCGAGGAGGATGAGAGAGGAGGTGGGGAAGAGGAGATAAGGGGAGAAAGGGAGAGGAAGTGGGGAAGGGAGAAGAGAGAAGAATGGGAGGTGCAGCTCGAACAAAGGGAGATATGGAGAAAGTAAAACAATGAAGAGAGAAAGATGAGAGAAAGATAAAAAATAAAGAAGAGAAAAGAGGAAAGACGAAGAAAATGAATTTGCAAGATAACGAATGGAAGGGAAATTGGATATAAGGAAGAAGCGGAGGAAGGAATTAAGGAGAGAAAATAAACAGGAGAGGAAATTATATAAAAAGTAAAGAGGGAAAAAAAAGAGAAGAAGAAGGGGAAACATAAGAGAAGTGCAGAAGGAGGAGGCATAGGAGAAGGAGAAGAAAGAAGAGGCAGTGAAAGAAGAGGGGTCATAGAAGGGGTGGAGGTGGAGGAGGAGGAGATAGAAAGGGAGGAGGAAGAGGAGGAGGAGGAGAGGGAAAGGAGGAGGAAGGGAGGAGGAGGAGGAGGGGGAAGGGAGGAGGGGGGAGACAAACCTAAAACCAGACCACAGTTTACGCAGGCGCTCCTCGCCGTGAGGAAGGGCATGACTACAACCGCGAACGGGGCGGTTGCGGGGCGGGAGCGCTCGCCGGGCCCTGAGTACTCGGGGAGGAGGGGGAAAGGGAGGAAGAGTAGGAGGAAGGGAGGAGGAGGAGGAGGGGGAAAGGGAGGAGGAGCAGGGGGGAGGGAGGACAAAATCGGCTAAAGAACATTTCATATACAGTATATATACACACACACACACATCATAACAACATTCACTTTTTTCCCTCACAAATAGCGTTCGGTCTGTACAGTCAGCTGGCAGTGTAATGTATATAGTGTGGTAGAACGAGACTTTGCTTTTTGTATGGGGCGCTCCAACAAAAATATTATTTTTTTATGTGTATGCTTTTTTTCTTTCTTTCTTTCTTTCTTTGATTTGTCAGATTTGCTTCTTTTTCTATACTTTTTTGAAAGTGATTGTATAGAGAGAAAAAAAAAGATACGAGAAAAGAATATTTTTAAAAAAATGTATGAAAGGAAATAAAAATCCGATGATAAAATAACTGAAAAAGGAAAGCGATACAAAATCTTTTTCTTTAATTCTTGAATCTCTCTTTCTCTCTTGCTTTCTCTCTCTCTCTCTCTCTCTCTCTCTCTCTCTCTCTCTCTCTCTCTCTCTCTCTCTCTCTCTCTCTCTCTCTCTCTCTCTCTCTCTCTCTCTCCGCTCATCTCTCTCTCTCCTCTCTCTCCCTCTCTGCTCCTCTCCCCCTCTCTCCGTCCTACCTCTCTCTCCTCGCTTCTTCTGTCCATCTCTCTTCCTCCTTCTCTTCTCTCTCCTCTCCTCCTCACTCCTCTCTCTCTCTCCTCCTCCTCTCACCCCTCGTTCCATTCCTACTCCCTCTGCTTCTCTCTCTCACCATCCTCCACCCCCCCCCCTCCTCTCTCTCTCTCTCCCCCTCTCCCCTCTTCTCCGGATCATCTCTCTCTCTCCTCCTCTGTCTCTCTCTTTCTCTTTCTCTTTCGATCTCTATCTATCTATCGACCCTCTCTACCTATCCATCTCATCCTCCCCTCCTCTGTCTGTCTCTCTCTCTCACTCTCTCTCTCTCTTCTCCTCCTATCTCGTCTCTCTCCACCTCTCCGCTTCTTATTCTCTCGTCTCTCTCGTCTTCCCTCTCTCTCTCTCTCTCTATCGTCCTCCTCTCACTCGCTCTCCTCTCTCTCCTCTTCTCCCTCTCTTTCTCCCTTCCTTCCTCCCTGCTCTATATCTCTCTCTCTCTCCTCGCTTGTCTCTATCTCCTCTCTCCCTCTCCTCCTCTCCTCTCTTTCTCTCCTTCTTCCTCTCCTGCTATCTCTCTCCTCTCTCTCTCTCCCCCTCTCCTCTCTCTCTCTCTCTCTCTTTCTCTTTCTCTTTTTCTCTCTCTCTCTCTCTCTCTCTCTCTCTCTCTCTCTCTCTCTCTATCTATCTATCTATCTAACAATATATCTGTCTCTCTGTGTACCTATCTATTTATCTATCTATCTGTCTATTTATCTATCTCTCTGTCTATTTATCTACCTATCTGTCTGTCTATCTATCTATTTATATCTATTCATATCTACCAATCTATCTAAATCTATATATACCCATCTATCTACTTTCCTAAATATAATATATCTTTTTCTTTTGCTTTCTCACCTCTCCCTCCCCCCCGCCCCCACCCCCTCATCCCCCCACCCAACCCCGCCCCATAAAACCCTCTCCCATCCCTCTCTTTTTCCCTCTCTTAACATATTAATAGCCTAAAAATAGGCCATCCGCGACATCTAGTAAATAGGCCGCTCATCTAAGCCGAGTGTGCATCTGCATTTTTATTCCATTTAACATTATAAAGCCGACTCAAAGATTGGGAACAGTGTCTTTGAGTTCTTTATGTGGGCAAAAATTTTCACTTTTGATCGTCTGTCCTCTCAATTTGCATATCTGAATAATTACGGCATGTGGGGATAGGAGAGGTCGTTATTATTCTGTTTTTTTGTTTTTTGTTTTTTTCTTCTTCTCTTTTATGTGTCTATGTGTTAATGAGGGTTGAGTGACAGAGGATAACAGAGTGACTGATTTTGGTGATGGTGTCTTTTATAGTGATGGGGATATTGTTATTACTACTGGTGCTGTTGTTACTGATGTTACTACTACTACTATTACAACTAGTACTACTACTACTTATAATACCACCAACACTACAAATACTACTATCGTTACTGCTGTCACAACTGCCACTACTGCTAGTGCTACTGTTACTGCTACTACTAATATTACTAATACTACCACTACTAATGCGGCTACCACTACTCCTACTATCACTACTACTACGACTACGACTACAATTTCTTATTAATAACCCTCAACTCCCTCCCCTTATATTCAAGCTTAAGCCCCCATTTATTACTGAACCTAAAATGTGCAGGTTCTAATGTACTTCCCACTACTTTTACTTATTACTCATTTCTACATATTCCAGCTACCATTAATACAACTAATATTACAACAACGACTACAATTACTAGAACTACTACTGCTTCTACTGCCACTACTACTTATACTGCAATCACTACTAATACTACTGTTACTACTTCTACGTTGATTCTGCCACTACTATTATTGCTGCTATTACTGCTAATACTAATACTGTTAATACTACCACTGCTACTACTGCTGTCCCTGCTACTGCCACTGTTACTACCACTGCTACTTATAGTAGTATTACTGCTATCAGTGTAACTATTACTACTACTCTTACTACTGCAATATTACTACAATTGCTTCTACCACTACTGCTACTGATACTACTACTATTTCTCATATAACTAGAACCACTATTTTACTATTGTTACTACTGGTACTTGTCTTCAACCCTCCCCGTATACTTATGCCAACATTAATCATGCATTATTAGTTTCACTCACTGAGTTACATTGATATACTACTCTTGTTAGGAAGTTCGTAAGCAATTCTACAATGCAAAGTAGTCTTCAAGCCTAGCAAGCTTGATCAGGGATACGAGAGAGGTAGTCGACTATCTATTTCTATGTCTCTTTCTCTCTCTCTCTCTCTCTCTCTCTCTCTCTCTCTCTCACCCCTCTCCCCTCTCTCTCCCCTCTCTCTCTCCCCTCCCTCCGTATGCTCTTCTCCTCTCTCTCTCTCTCTCTCGTCCTCGCCCCTCTGCGCTCTCCTTCACTCCCGTCTCTCTTCCCTCCGCTTCCTCGTCTCCTCTCCCTCGCTTCCCCTCTCTCCTTCTCCTCCTGCTCTTCTGCTTCACTGTTCCTCTCTCCTCTCTCTTTGCCTCCATCTCTCGCGAGACTTCGTCTCCTCCTCTCCCTCTCTCTCCCTCTCGTCCCTCGCTCGCGGCAGCTCTCCCCCCTCTGTCCTCCGCTCCTCTCTCCTCTCCCTCTTTCTCCCCTCTCCTAGCTCTCCTCGCTCCGCCACTTTCCGATCACCTCGCGTATTCCTCCTCTCTCTCTTCGTCTCCTCTCTCCTCTCTCCTTCTCCGCTCTGCTCTCCCCATCCTCCTTCCTCCGGGTTCTCCGTCCATCCCTCATCTCTCTCTCTCCCCTCTCTTCGTCTCTCCTCTTCTCCTCTCTCCTCCTCTCGCTCTCTCTCTCTGTGCGTTGTGTGTGTCCATCCTATCGATCCCACTTCTCCTCTCCCTCCCTCCCTTCCTTCCCCTCTCTCTCCGTCCTCGTCTCTCTCTCTCCTCTCCCGTCCTCAGCCTTCGCCCCTCTCGCCCATCTCTCTCTCCTCTCTCCTCACGCGGGGGGGATGGTGGGTCAGGCTTTCCGCGCCTCTCCTCCGGTCTTCTTTCTCTCCTCTCTTCCCTCTCTC
>NW_028234437.1:21162002-21164502 GCF_977035675.1 Penaeus japonicus | reverse complement strand
ATGCTATTGAGTGTTGTGTGTGTGTGTATGTGTGTGTGGTTGTGTGTGTGTGCTGTGATTGTGTGTGTGTGTGTGCGTGTGTGTGTGTGTGTGTGTGTGTGTGTGTGTGAGCTAATATATATATATATATATATATATATATATATATATAATATTGATATATATATTATATATATATATTATATATTACATATATCAAATATTTATATATATATATATATAATATATATATATATATCTATATATACTACATATATATATATATATATATATTATATATATATATATATATCTATCTATATATTTATTTATATTTATTATGTAATATATAGATGATATTTATATTTGTATATATATATATAGTATACTATAATATAATATTAATATATATATATATAATATAAAAATATATATGATATATATATAGTTATATCTATAATATATATATATATATGTATATTATATATGATATAATAAATCTATATATATCTATAATTCATATATATAATAATTACAGTCAATGAAAGGCAATGACGGGTGGTTGAATGATGTTTTTTTTCCCATCTCAACAGGACAAAAAGATATACTATATAGAGATAAGTATGGTTCCGCGCGTAAAGTAGACAGCCAACGCTCTCCCTCATCCTCTTTAGATAGAGAGCTAGCGAGATAGTCAAGGCTCATTCTCCTGTTAACATGATTCTGTCATGTTCACTAGCTATTTTCGGAATGAAAAATGCACACGGCCACCTGTTGTTAGTTTCGTTTCGGGTGTGGGGAAATCCTGAGCCACCTGTTGAGAGATGCTTGTACGGAGAAAGATGTTCGACCACCTGTTAATGTCGTGAAAGATGAGGAGAGCAGTAGAGTCGTTCGTCTTGAGAGATAAAAAAAAAAAAAAAAGGAGGGGTGGGGGTTTTTCCTTTTTGACTTTACGGGCGCGGGTTTTTTTTTTTTTCTTTTCTTCTTCTTTCTCTTCGTTTCTTCTTTTTCCCCTTTTCCTCTTTCTTTTTCTTCTCCTTCTTTCAGCTGCCCCAATGGGCCCCCAAAACAGGGGATCCTTTGCCCAAGGGCGAAATTCCAAAGTCACTCCTACGGTTTCCATGTCTTCCTTTATAGCATCCATGTATTTTTCCTTTGGGTCCCCCTCCCCCCTCCTTCCGGGTACCTCCAATCCAGCATCCTCCTCCCCAAATTTCCCTCACCCCTCCTCCCACATCCCCAAAAACCACCCAGCCTTTTTTTCCGGCCTTTTCCCCCCAAATTCCCGCAATTTTTGCCCTCTAATAATTATTTAAATTTTATCTACCCTCGCACACCCCAGGGAAATTTTAACATTTTTTGTTCACTTATTCCACCCGTTTCCGTCCTTGGCCTTGAATGATTTATATCCGTACAGCTGGCAAAACGAACTCTGTTTTATAATTTTTCCCCTTTAGTTTTTGCAGCACCCCCCTTTACACATATATGCTGCAGCTCCCTCCTCCATTCCGCCCCTTGCACCTCTTCTTTTTTTTTCCAAACCGCCCTCCTTTGTTTTATATTGTTGCCCAAGAAAACCGAATTCCTCACCTTGCCCCTCCCCCCCCCCCTGTAGCCTTATTGCCCTCCCCCACCCCATTCAGACACTGAAACCATCTTGGCCCTGCCTTTTTTTTTTTTCTTTTTAACGTATTCCCCTTATTTTATATATTAAAAAAATTTTTTTTAAAGAAAAAAAAAGAACAGTAATAGAATTGGTGACAGTGATATTTATGAAAATGATAGTAATACAAGGAATAAGCTTGCCAATGGTATTAGTTCATTATCATTATCTATGCTTCACTATTGTTAATGTTCGTATACCATCATCACCACCATAACATTTTGTTGCAGTGAACGTAACACAGTATTGATGTTAAATCTATCTATTATTTTGATGATATCCCTCAGTTTTAACAAAGGGATTAATGATAGCCATTAAACCCATCATGCAACACGTTTGATATAACATTTAAAAAGATAACATGATAGACTAAAGGCAACTACATAGCGAGGCTTGACGGCAAATGATCTTTTTTAGTTGCTAACGAAGGAATGCAACGCGGTCAAAATGGGAACGGCTACCTTTAGGCCCTTTCAAAAGATTTTTTTTCCTTTACTCGAATGCAGGCCCGCATTTGGTTAGAGGGATGATTAAAGGGTGGGGGGGTACTTGTGTAAGGCAAGTATAGGAATATATGTGTGGTTTTAATTAATAAATATTGGGTCGGTGAAAATATATACATATACATAACACCCCTATTTTTTTCTTATTGTTTGTGAATTAATATATATATATATATATTAATAATAAAATATAATATAAAAATATATATATAATTATTATAATAAAATATATTATATAATATAAATTATATAATATACATATAATATATATATAATTTTTTTATATATAAATATATTATATAATAAAATATATATATATATAATATAATATATATAGAAAATATATATTTTT
>NW_028234437.1:21139502-21152002 GCF_977035675.1 Penaeus japonicus | reverse complement strand
TCCCCCCTCCTCCTCTTCCACCTCTACCTCTACTGCTTTCAGAGAGGGGGATTTTTTTTTTTCTTTTTTTTTCTTTTCTTTTAAATCACTGCAAAACCTCCGCCTCGGTCTGTGCTTCAACATCCAGCGACATGGCAGTAATTTCCTCTCACGGCTCCTCGCACACTCAGCCGATGTTCCGTCTTGGAGGATCTGCCGCAGGAAGTAAAGGGCGTGATGAAGGCGGAGGAGATTCTCTTAGGTCGGTCGCTTGTCATTCTTTATATGTGTGTTAGTGTGGTCATATGTGTGTGTGTGTATGTGTATGTGTGTGTGTGTGTGTGTGTGTGTGTGTGTGGTTAATATAGGCATATATATGAATATATATCGAGCAGGAGTATATGATAATATATATGACGTATATCAATATAGGTATATATACTGATATACATTAGTATATATATATATATGCTTATACCTAGGTAGGGTACTACGCTTTTGAGACGCTCACACATGGAATATCTATCTTCATTTTTTTGCGACAAGCTTTTCTCCTCTTCTCTTCAGGGATGATGCGGAGCTTAGCATGAATGGAGCGGTAGGTATTTCTTTCGGAGAGATTTCTTTGAATAGAGTCTAGAGGATCTCTTTGGCCCTCTTTCGTCTTCTTTCCGCTCGCTTTTTGCCCCCTCAGAGCTGCGCCCCCCCCCTTCCCCCCCGTCTCGGTATGTCACTTTTTCCCAGGTCCTTTATTTCGCCTCGCTCTGCCTTACTCGTTTCCCCTCTCCCTTTTTGTATCCCCTCGGGGTAGTGAGCTACTTTTCCCAATCCGTCGCGTCTCGTCTTTCCTTCACTCCCCCTGGTCCTATCTCTCAGCGGTCACTTCTCTTCTCATCCCACACACTCCCCTCTCCGTCTCTTCCCTCCACTTTTAGGCAGAGGCACGTGTGGCCGTCTAGTTCGTGCTCCCTCAGCTCTCTCCTCCTCTCTCTCCTCAAACCTCTCTTCGTCATTTCTCTTTCCATCGATTTCCCCTTCCTTCCATCTTTCCGTTCAGAGCAAGAGTTTCCACATCACGTAATTCCGTAAAACAATGAACAATGGCATAAGTGATGGTGGAATACCTTTGGAATCCGGAATCGGGAATGCAAGATGTAATTAAAGACTAAATTCCAACCCACGCCCTATTCCTTTGGTCCGTGTGGGTGATGGGGATGGGGATGGGGAGGGGAGGGGTAGAAGGGATGGGGGTGACGGGAGGGGGGCGGCGAGGGAGGGAGGGGGGAGGGGAGGGGTAGAAGGGATGGGGGTGACGGGAGGGAGGCGGCGAGGGAGGAGGGGAGGGGAGGGGAGGGGAGGGGGAGGGTGATGGCGAGGGGAGGGGTAGAAGGGATGGGGGTGACGGGAGGGGTGGAGGGGGAGGGGTAGAAGGGATGGGGGTGACGGGAGGGGTAGAAGGGATGGGGGTGACGGGAGGGGGGCGGTGAGGGAGGGGGGGAGGGGGATGGTGAGGGGAAGGGTAGAAGGGATGGGGGTGACAGGATGGGGGGAGGGGAGAGGTGAACGGGTAGAGGAAGAAGGATGAAGGAAGGAGAGGAATAAATAGTGATAGATGTGCGTGCATAAGTAGGAGGTATAGGAGGAGGTGGAAGGGTTAGGAGGGGGGTCTGAGTGAGGAATGGGTAAAAGGGGAGGTGGAGGGGGGGGGGGGTAGAAGGGAAAAAGCCTTGGGGAGTGCAAAGGGAGTAGGAGGGAGGGGGAGAGAAGGAAGAGGTGGTAGGAAGAAAGATGAAGCAAGGGGGATAGAGTAAGGATGACGAAAGTAAGGAGGAGGTAGGAAACGGAAGGAAAGGGAGGAGGGGAAGTTAGGAGGAGAGAGGAAGGGGGAAGAGTTGAGGATGGAGTATGGGGCGGGAGTATAGAGGTGGCATGGGACGAATACGGTGGGGAGGAGAGGGGAAGAGATAAAGGGGTAGAGGGAACCTCTTGACTTTCGTACGGTTTGGTGGGCAGGTTCCCGACTGTCTCCTTAATTCCAAGATTTCCATTTTTCTTTCCATTTATTCGCTCACGACCATGTCCCGTCTCTCGTCTCGAGCAATCTTCTAGCTCATATACTCTATCTCCAGATCTATCAAACTATCTCTATGCGTAGTTATCCTCTATCTTAACTCGTGGCGGTGATCTAGTCTATTTGCTTCTCTACTCTGTCTGTCTGTCTTGTCAGTCACGTGTCTGTCTGTCCATATGTGCACGTCTGTCTCTCTCTGTCATTATCTTCTGTCTCTTTGTCTAGCTCGTTGGCCACACAAACAACAGGAATACGCAATCAGGAGAGCAAATCGGCGGGCTGTATCTAGCACATACTCCGAGCACGTTACGGGTGGTTCGGAGGACTCTAGGGGTCTAGCTCTCTCTCTCTCTGCTCTCCTCTGCGTCTCTCTCTCCGCCCAATTTTCTCTCTCTCTCTGCATCTCTCTCTCTCTCGTCTTCAAACTCTCTCGTTCTCCTCTCTCGTCTCTCCATCTGTCGCTTTCTCTCTCCTCTCTCTCTCACTCTCTCCTCTCTCCTGTCTGCCTCTTTCCTCATCTCTCTCTCTCCGGGTCGCGTGGGGAGTGTCTCTCCTCCTCAAGCTGGGTCTCTCGTTCCGAGTGCTCTCGCGTGGCTCTTCCTCTCTCTCTCTCTCTCTCTCGTCTCTCGCTGCGCTTTGTCTGCATCTCTCTCATCGTCTCTCTCGTCGTCTCTCTCTCGGCTTAGCTGAAACGCTTCATCTCGAGGCTCGTACTACTCAGTCGACTCTCTCTCCTGCTCTCTCTATCTCTTTGTCGATTTCCTCTCCTCTCTCTCTTCATCTTCTCGTTCTTCAATCCGTCTCATCTCAATCGTCTCCTCTCCTCCTCTCTCTCCGCATCATCTCTCACATCTCTCTCTCTCTCGTCTCTCTCTCTCGTCTTCATATATATAATATTAATAGATAATAATATATATATATAATATATTATAAATAGCTAGTAAATAGTATATATATATATATAAAATATATATATATATATATAAATTTATATATTATTTATATATATAGTATATAGAATATTTATCTCTCTCTCTCTCTCTCTCGTCATCTTTCTCTCACCTCTCGTCATCTCTCTCTCTCTCTCTAAAGCATAATAATATATATATATAGCTATATAATAAGAATTATATCGGTATATATATATATATATATATATATATATATATATATATATATATATATATATATATATATATGTATATCAAGGCGTCTATTTAGCTATCTATATGTCTACAGTATATATGTGTATAGTTTACATACATGTTTTATATAGCACACTAATATATCCGATGACATGTTTACGAGCAAAAAGGTGGTCAACACTTTTGCGGATGTTTATACTGGAAAGAGTACAGCACGATGGAAAAATAAAGATATTGTGCCAAAATAATTTACGTTTTAATGAATTCTGATTGTATTGGACCACTTTCACCATGGCAGGTGTCCATGAACGGGAAGTAGTATATAAGTACGCATCAATATTCATAGTTTTATGCATTTATTGATGCAGAGACAATATTGATAACATTATTAAGAATATATACTGATGGATGTCACCGATATATTTCCATTATCATAGTCACTGTAAACGTAAATCCTTAAGAAATATTTCAATAATGGCCGTAGCTACTTTGCTACAATTAAGAAAATTAGTTGAAAATAACTAGGACAGATAATTGGATCAGGTACAATTTCTGGGGAAGTCATTAGCTGAAAGGAAGTAGAGGACTCACAAACGAAACTCTCGGCGATTTTCTTTTCCTTTATCATCATTCAATCCTGTGTGTGTGTGTGTGTGTGTGTGTGTGTGTGTGTGTGTGTGTGTGTGTGTGTGTGTGTGTGTGTGTGTGTGTGTGTGTGTGTGTGTGTGTGTGTGTGTGTGTGTGTGTGTATAACATACAAGTATATATTAATATATATATATATATATATATATATATATATATATATATATATATATATATATATTTTAGCTGTGAAACTTCCAACTGGGAAGTGGAGACTTAGGATCAATGTTGCAACAAGAAACATCTTCTCTAGCTTTAAATCAACAAATAAAACTTTCTTCGGTGTAGAAAAAAGAAACTATCTTCAAAATTGGAAACCAAACGTTTCGAGTATATAGACACTCTTCTTCAGAACTGTAAGAAAATGGATTCAAATAATCTCAACACGATATAACATACAAAATTACATGTTGATAATGTTAATTACAATAGGAACAAAAAGTACATTGTCAACAATTATCAAAACAAAACTTTAAGAACCTAAAGAACAATTCATCAAAATATAGTATATTCAAATCCCAATGAATCCAATTCCAATACATTAAAACTAGTTGATATACAATACCCGTGAAATCACAAATAATAAATCTTACAAAATTGAAATACAACAAGATATTTTAATATCAATTACAAAACACTATAGAAATCATTATGAATCTATTATAAATGCACAGACTAAGAAATATCACAGTAAAAGGTATGCTTGTATGCTGTATCGTCCATTCTGCAAAAGCTGGTTGGTAAAAAAAAAAAAAAAAAAAAAAAAAACATTGTATTTTAAATCTTGACATCGTACGACCATCTAATATTATATACAGAGGCTAGAGACAATACATCAGTGTATGTATGGGGAAAGAGAGGAAAGTAAAGAAAGAAAGAGAGAGAGAGAGAGAGAGAGAGAGAGAGAGAGAGAGAGAGAGAGAGAGAGAGAGAGAGAGAGAATGAGCGAATAAACTAAAAGAAAGGGAGAGATAGAACTCAGAAAAAAAAACAGAAAGAGAGAACTTACATAAAACAAAAAAGAAAGATAGAAAGAGAGAATTTACATAAACCAAAAAAGAAAGAGAGAAAGAGAGCTAGAGAGAACCGAATCTGTTCCTATCTCTCAACATCTTCCCGCGTGAATGTAAACGAACACTGAAATCTAGACACAGAGTAAGTGACAGTTTATACAACCGTCGGGGACTTCCCGTATACTCGGTTATCGTCACTTTTTCACTATCTAAGTCTCACTTGCTTTATCTTACTTCCGTTCTTACTATTTCTCTTACTTGATTGGTATTATTGTTCTGTCTGTCTGCCTGTCTGTCTGTTTTTCTCTCTCTCTCTGTTTTTCTTTCGCTCTCTCTCTCTCTCTCTCTCTCTCTCTCTCTCTCTCTCTCTCTCTCTCTCTCTCTCTCTCATCCTCTCGTCTCCTCTTCGTCTCTTCTCTATCTCATCTCTCTTCTCCTTCTCTCTCGTGCTCTCTCTTCTCATCTTTCTCTCTTTCTTCTTTCTCTTCTCGTTTCCATCTTTCTCATCTCTCTCACTCTCTTCACCCTCATCTCTCTCCTCTCTCTCACACTCCTTCTGCTCTCTCTCCTCCTCTTTGTCTCTCTCTCTGCTCCTCCATCTCACTTCTCAGCTCTCTCTCGTGCTCTCTAAAATATTATATATATATAGTATATATATATATATATATATAGATATCGTAATATATATATATATATATATATATATATAATATATATAGATAAAATTGTATGTATGTATAATAATATATATATATATATATATAGATATATAAGTAGAATATATATCTATATATATATATATATATATATATAATCTGTGTGGGTTATATACATACATATGTATATAGTATTATATATATATATATATATAGATATATATACTATATATACTATATAAGAATTATATATACATATATATATTTAATATATACATATTTATTTAATCATCTAATTATATTTGTATATCGATATATCTATATATATAAGTATGTATATATGTGAAGGCATATGAAATCAATATTCTCCCACTACACCTTTTTTCTGCCTTTGGAACCTCCATTTCTCATAAAATACAGTCGCCATCAAATATGGATATTCCTTATAACCCTCTAAAAATAAGAAGATAGATATTGGTATTCCTAAAAAATTCGACCGGATGTACGAGAGAGAGAGAGAGAGAGAGAGAGAGAGAGAGAGAGAGAGAGAGAGAGAGAGAGAGAGAGAGAGAGAGAGAGAGAGAGAGAGGGGGGGGGGGGAGAGGGGGAGGGGGAGGAAGAGAGAGAGAGAGAGAGAGAGAGAGAGAGAGAGAGAGAGAGAGAGAATGCGAGAGAGAGTGGGAGAGAAAGTTGAAGAGGGAGTGAGAGAGAGAGAGAGAGGGAGGGAAGATTATATATATATATATATAATAGTATTAAAGATATATATATATAGATATATAGAGATGAGAGAGAAGAGAGAGAGAGAGAGAGGAGAGAGGGAGAGGAGAGAGAGAGAGAGAGAGAGAGAGGAGAGAGAGAGAGAAGAGAGAGAGAGAGGAAGAGAGGGAGAGAGAGAGGCAGAAGATATATAAATATTAAATATATATATATATATATATATAGTAGGAGAGAGAGAGAGAGAGAGAGAGAGAGAGAGAGAGAGAGAAAGAGAGAGAGAGAGAGAGAGAGAGAGAGAGAGAGAGAGAGAGAGAGAGAGAGAGAATGCGAGAGAGAGTGGGAGAGAAAGATGAAGAGGGAGTGAGAGAGAGAGAGGGGTGGGGAGGAAGATAGATAGATAAATAGATAGATAGACAGAGAGAGAGAGAGCAAATAAATTGAGAGAAAATACGAAATGTTTCAACTACAGAGACAGTCGAGAACCCGCCCACTAAGATGTGAGAGACAAAGTCACGAGACGCCCGCACTCTCTCTCTCTCTCTCTCTCTCTCTCTCTCTCTTTCTCTCCATTTCTCACAGCTCAATCTCTCATATCTCGACTCACGTCTATCCACTCTGTTCTCTCTCTCCTCTCTCTCTCTCCACCCCTCCTCCTTCTCTCTCTTTCCCTCTTTCTCCCTCTCTCTCTCTCCACTCATACCCAGCTCTCATCCATTCTCCTCTCTCCTCACCCCTCCTCTCGCCTCTCTCTGCCAATCCCTCTTGCTCCTCCTCTCTCTTCTCTCCTATTCTTTCCTCCCTCTTTCCACGTCTTCATCTTCTCTCTCTCACTCACTCACTATCTCTTACATTCTCTAACTCTCCTCCTACATTCTTCCTATTTTCGGTCACATGCCCTCGTTCTGTCATCTCTGTCGGGTCGGTCATTTTGGGTCCTAGTTCTGGTCGACTTCTTGATCCACTTCATCCTTCGACCTCCTTCATCATAAAACCCTTCAACCTCTCACCTCTCCCCCCCCCCCCCCCCTCCCGTTCACCTCTCCTCCGTCGTTTTTCATCTCTCCCCTCTCCCCGTTCACTTTTTTTCCCCTCTCTCTCTCCTCACTTCTTGCCTCTCTCCCTTCTCTTCTCCTTATTTCCCTTTACCTTTCCCCTCTTTCCCTTCAACTCTCCCCTCTCTTCCTTCACCTCCCCCCTCTCTCTCTCCCTCCCCTCCTTCCTCTTAACATCGGATTTCATTAATATCATGTCTGTTATGCTAATGCTCTAATGCTCTTTATACATATTTTTTTTTTTCTCGGAGATGCAAGTATAAAGTTAATATCCCGATGAATATGTAATTTATAAGGTTTTCGGAATTTTTGACCAAATGGAGAGTGTTATCCTTTTGTTTCATTTATGACATTTTTTTCTCGGAGATGCAAGTATAAAGTTAATATTCCGATGGATATATAAGTTATAAGGTTTTCGAAATTTTTGACCAGATAGAGAGTGTGATCCTTTTGTTTTGTTTATGACATAGTTTTGTTGTTCAAGCAAAGCAGTATAAGGTCCATATGATGTATATTTTGATTGTATTTTATCATTTTTGTAACTACGCTGCAGTTTGATATGAACAGTTATATAATGTATGTGTGTGTATGTGTGTGTGTGTGTGTGTGTGTGTATGTGTGTGTGTGTGTGTGTTTGTGTATGCGCACCTGTCCAAACTACTAATACTATTTTCCCGATCACATCCCATGCTACATAGAATCACAAATAAATGTTTTCGTACTCTCGTTCCGCAGACCAAAACGAACAGACAAACAAATAGATAGATAAACAAAGAGATAAATAGATAGGGAAAGAAAGAAGATTTTTAAAAATTCATCTTAAGCATAAGATAAAAAGGCAATGAAGCTCACCCCCCCCCCTTCCTACACTATTTCTCATGGTCGTATTCACCACAGACACAGACATTTAATGCTCACACTCAAGACTATCAATTTTCCCTTCCTCTTCTTGAGCATCCCTCTCTCCCTCCCCCTCCCCAGGCTATCCTTCTATACTTTCTTACCCATTCCCTTCCTCTCGCTTTTCCTCGCTACCGCCTCCCCTTCGCACTTCCTGTATTTCGAAAACATTTTTTTTTTTTCACTATATGGTTCTTTCTTTACGGGTCCTTGTCCCTTTCCCATTCCTTTCTTTACTTTGCCTTTCTCTTTACTTGCTTACTATGTCCTTCCTCCCCTTTTCCTCCCCTTCTCTCCTTTCATCTCTCCGCCCTCTGTCCCTACGCCCTCCTTCCCCGTCCCTCCCCCTCCTTTCCTTGTCCCCCCTCCTTCTTCCTCTATCCCCTCCCCTCCTTCCCCTGTTACCCTACCCCTTTTCCCTTCGCCTCCATTCCCTGTCCCTTCCTCCTCTTCCCCTATCCCTCCCCCCTCCCTCCCTCCCATGTCGCTACACCCCCTCTTAGTCCGCCTCCCTCTCCTGTCTTTCCCCCATCCCTCCCCTTCTCTCCCCTTTCCTTCCCGTTCCTCCCCTATCCCTCCCCATCTCTCCCCTATCACCCCACCCCCTTTTCCTCCGCCTCCTTCCCTGTCATTCCCCTCACTCCCTTGTCCCTCTCTCTCCTTCGCGTGTCACTCCCCTTTCCCCAGTCCCTTCATCACCCTCCCCTGTCATTCCCCTTGACCTTGCCCCTTCTCCTCCCTCCCCTCCCCCTGTGTCCGTTCATCTCCCTCTCCCCTTGACCTTGCCCCTTCCCCTTTTCTACTCCCTCTCTTACCCTCCTGCCCCTTCCTTACTCCTTCCCTACCCCTACTGCCCCTTTCCTCACCCCTGCCTCTCTCCTTACCTCTTTCCCTTTCCACCTCCCCTTACCCCTTTCCCTTTCCACCTCCCCTTTTCCACCTCTCCTTGTACGCCCCCTTCCCTTCCCCACATCCCCTTTCCTTCCCCTGGCCACTCTCCTAATACCATAACCTACCTGGCCCCTCTCCTTACCCCTTTCCCTTTCCACCTCCCCCCTTCCCCTCTCCTCTAATACCCCGCCTATCCTTACCCCCACCTTGGGTTTCGCCCCCGACTCCTTTTCTTCCCTCCCTACCTACACATACCTTCATAACCCCACCCTTAGAGCTAAATTAACCCCTAAACCAATACCCCCCTCCCTTTTCCACCCCACCACCCCCAACACTTCACCCCCTTTCCAAATCCAAACCCCCCTTCCCCCCCCCATAAACCTACCCCATACCAACCCCCCTTTTCCCACTTTTTCCACCCCCTCCTGCTCCTACTTCACTCTTTATACAACCTTCCAATCCACCAACCTTCACCCCCCCCTTACCCCCAACCACCATAACCCATACCATAAACAGACCCCACCCACCGAACCACCCAACCCCCTACCCCATAACCCAAAACTCTAAAAAACCTAATAAGCCTAATACGCCATAAACCAAACCCCCATAACCCTACCTACCCACTGTGTAGGGCATAGAGCGCAAGCGGGTATCTATCATTATAGAGATATGCATTGAGTATACCATACGTTCACACAGTCATGGGGAACCCCCCTTGTTCCACCCACCAACCTCCACGCCCCCCCCTTCCCTCCTTCCCAAACCCCCCCCCCAACCCCATCCACTTCCCCCATAACCCCCCCACCCCCTCTTCCTTCCCTCCTCACCCCCAAATAATACCCCAACCCCCAAAACCCTCCCCCTTTCACCCACACATACAAAACCCCGACACCCCCCCCCCATTACCTACCCCCCTTCCTCCCCTAACTCTAACCAAATACCCCCCCTTCCACCCCCCCCACCATCCTTTCCAAACGCTTCCACCCCCCACCCTCCAACCACCCAATCCCCACTCTACCACCCCACCCCCCAACAACCCCCCTTCCACTACCACCCCCCCTTTTATACCCCACCCAACCCGTACCCCCCTAACAAAACACCCACCCCCCCCTTCCACTTTCTTCCAATCCACAACCATGATACCCCCCCCCAGCATAAACCACCCAAACCCTCCTACCCACCCCCCCCCGACCAACCCCACCCCCACCATACCACCACCCACCCCCCCCCCCACCCCCCTACCACCCCACCTACCACCACAAAAACAAAAACCCCCATATCCCCCCAAAACCACCCATAGCCCACCCCCATCCATTTCCACCCCCTCTCCTACTCCCTCCGTCCCCTTTCCCCCCTCCGTACCACCTCCTCAACCTCCCCCCACCCTCATTCCTCATAAAGCCTGGCGAGCAGCCAATCCCACGAGCCTGTGTTCCTCATAGGTTAATGATAGGCCACTCAGAGGGCTATTCACGAGCCTGTTCTTTAATCCCAACGAGCCAATTACCGCCGCTCGTCTCAGGGCTTATTGGGGCTCGTTACGACGGCAAGAGCGTGAGTCGGAGGCGTCGAGTCGGGGCGGGACGGAGCGACCGCGCGTGCACGTACGGTACAGAATGATACCCATGATTCTCTTACCGGATGCAGAGAAAGAGAGAGAAAGAGAGACAGAGACAGAGAGAGAATGAAAGAGAAAGAAAGAAATGTAGATAATTACATTAGACGGACATAGAAACAGACACGTCAATGCACGCAATAAAACAAAAACAAAGACAAAAAAAATAAGGAATCGGTCCTGTCTCCCTAAGCAAAAGTCTCCCCACCCACACATAGGATACATAGGATATACGACACATTTTACGGACGCTGACGTGCCATAAATAATTCTTGTGTAGCTAAAAAGGACAACAAAAAAAAAAAGAGAAAATTGAAATGTCCGTCAAGCTAGACCGCAGTTTGAGAGCTGGGAGGGAGAAGGGGAGGGGGAGGGGGGTTAGGGATAAAGGAACTGAACCTCCCCTACTGAAGAGATAAAGAGGCTCGCTAGAGGGCGGGGGGGGGGAGGGGGAGGAGGACAGTGACCAGGAGGACAAGGTGGAGAGTTGGGGACAGGAAGAGGAGGAGGAGGAGGAGGAGACAGGAAACAGGAGGAGGAGGGCACGGGTGAACAGCAGTAGGGGGAGGAGGAGGGGGAGGAGGAGGAAAAGGGTGAACAGCAGTAGGAGGAGGAGAGGGGAGAGGAGGGGTGAGATGTCCTCTGTAGTACAGGTCATGGCGAACGACCTGCTATTAAGTGCAGTTGATCGGGTGGTATCGGCGTTCACAATGATAAATTGACGGAATAACTACAGGAAGTGAAAAATGATAGAAATGAGTAAAATATATTACCCCATCGAGTAAATGTGTTTGTTATTCTACTCTGAAATTGCGATGAGAATGCCCGCTTGTCAGGTGTCATGGGATTAGCTTAGTGTCAATGGCAGTCTCTCTGTCTCTGCTTCTCTTTGTTATCTCTCTCATTTTCTCTCTCGCTTCCTTTTTTTTTTCTCTCTCTCTCTCTCTATCTATCTATCTATCTATCTATCTATCTATCTATCTACATCTCTCTCTCTCTCTCTCTCTCTCTCTCTCTCTCTCTCTCTCTCTCTCTCTCTCTCTCTCTCTCTCTCTCTCTCTATCTATCTATCTATCTATCTACCTCTCTAATTCTCTCTCTCTCTCTCTCTCTCTTTCTCTCTCTCTCTCTCTCTCTCTCTCTCTCTCTCTCTCTCTCTCCCCCCCCCCCTCTCTCTCTCCCCCCCCCCCCCCCTCCCCCCCCTCCCCCCCCCCCCCCCTCCCATGCCGTCGAAGAGAAATGTTACCATGGGTTGGATGGCCAGACAGGCGGTAGTGCGCACGTCACTAGGCAATTCTGACTAAAGGCATTTGCACACGACACCACGACAGATCCTCCTCTTCTCCCTCCCCCCCTCCCCCACCCATCCCCTCCCCTACCCTTCTCAACTCTTCCCCACACCTCGTTCTCTTCCGCTTCCCCCCCTCCCCCTAACCTAACCCTTCCCCTCCTCCCTCCAACTTTTTCCTGTTTCTCCCCATCCTTCCCTACCCTCCTCCTCCTCTTCCTCCCTCTTCCCCTTTCCTTTGCTTCCCCACTATTCCTCCTTCTATTTCCCCTTCCCCCTCAGCCCCCTCAGTCCCCTCAGTCCCCTCAGTCCCCTCCTCCTTATTTCCCTCTTTTTCACATCTCCTCCCTCATCCCCTCCCTACTCATTTCCCTCCTTCTAACCCTTCATCCCTTTCCCTTTCCCCTCATATCTCCCGTATCCTTCTTAAACCACACCATTCTATTCCCCCTCATTCCCTTCCCCCTCTTCTCCTGCATCCCTCCTTCCCAACCCATCCCCTCTTTCTTCGTTCCCCTTCCCACC
>NW_028234437.1:21127002-21129502 GCF_977035675.1 Penaeus japonicus | reverse complement strand
TCATAGACATGCCTACTCGAATGCACTCATAGGCGTACACCCCCACCCACACATAAACTCATATACACAAACTCGCCCACGAACAAGCACACATACACACACATACACGCATACGCAAGCACATACAGACATACGTAAAAACAAACAACCAGACACAAATATCTACACAAACACCAAGGCAAGTACACACTATGAAACACAACCACGCTTTTAAGCACGTAATCAACCAAATATGTTACCAAACGCATAAAACACACACACACACATTTATAAACGTAAACACACACAAAGACTAAAACACACACAAATACACACAACAAAATACCACAACAAGTCAGGACGAGAACATTAGGAAAAAAATAGAAATAATGATAGAAGAATGCAGTGAAAAATCTCAACGTACTCACTCTAAGAGTCATTTGTATCCTTTATTGTTTACCTTGACAGGATTGCAGGCGCGATGACAGCCGTTCACACTGCAAAAAAGAATTAATTAAACTGTCTGTCTAATCAATCAACAATCCGTTTGGAAATAAAAGGCAGATTTCATAAAGCGATATCCGTCAAATGTCGGAAATTTACGGCCGCCATGTTTATTTCAAAGATGGTGATAATGGTGAGTTTTGAATGAATTTAACATTTTCATTAATAATTTCGCGTCTTGGTTAATGCAGGAATGCAGTGAGGAGAAGAGGGAAGAGAAGTAGAGAAGAAGAGGGGATGGAAGAATGGAGAAAGAGAAGGAAGGAGGGAGGGAGAGAGAGAAGGATTAAATGGCAAAGAGAGGAAGTTCAGGAGGAAGAGATGGAAGGGAGGGGGGATAGGAAGGAGGGAAGAGAGGTTGAAAGAGAGAGAGAGAGAGAGTGTGTGTGTGTGTGTGTGTGTGTATGTGTGTGTGTGTGTGTGTGTGTGATGATTATATAGAATATCTATACATGATATAACATACATGAATATGCTTATATAACATGGAGATACATTTTCACAGAAGAGCATCAGGTATAGATCTCTTTTAACAAACAAAAAAAAAAAACAGAAGAATTTTAAAAAGTAAGGCAGTCCCCAACCAGAAACCTAATTACTTTGTACATAGTTATCTCCCAGATATGTTGACCCTCAACAGAGCTGACTATCTTAGATTGCCAACGCCTTCCCATTCCAGGCTATGTAACTTCGTAACCATTCTGGGACTGCCAATGAGAAAACCCTCCACATAAATGGGATGACTGGAACATAAAGACAGATCAGGATAGACATCCCAACGTTGCCACCAGTTCGCAATATCTACTCTCATTTCGTCTGTTCAAAAAAGTAACTTACAAAAGATTGGCTACAGCAGGGTAACTAGCAATTGGCTGTACGTGTTTATTTGTTGAAGAAAGATATGTGTATAAAGATGGCAGTGGGGGTTATGTTGGGAAATGGTGAAGATATGTTAGGGACTTGGTCTTCTACCAACGTGGCCCAGGGGAGGGGGTCAGGCTAAGAGTTTGGCAGAGGTCTGGTCGCTGTTCACTCAATTCCGGTAGCTGGAGTCATGAAACGCTTGAATCAAGGCTGCCAATTGGTCGATGCAACAGAGAGGAAATTCGTAAATTCACACACCTTATCTTTACAAATATTATTTATGGTTTTATATTGATTCAGGTGTAAACATCTAGTAATTTCTGGAGATAAAGTATTGAAAGTTACTTTTAAAAATCTAGTCACAGACATTACATGCCTCTTCAGACTGTAACTTTATTACTGTTACATTCTTTTTTCATGATGTACTTTTCATTGGTCACTATACTTTACGGTACAAATAATCAACAAAGGATTTTTCCTGCAATGTTATACTACATTTTATTTCGTTTTATTATCTATGTTAAAAATGATCTTTGGAAATTAAGAAATGGAAATGAGTGCGACAAAATCTGCAAACGGTAGAACATATTCTTTATTTGATGATGAGAATAATGACGATGACGCTAGTAATAAGATCATGATAATGATGATAATCATAGTGATTATCATCATTATCATTGTGATAATGGTCATGATGTCAATCATGACGTTATTATCTTTATTATTACTGTTGATAATGCTGATCTTATTGCCATTATTATCGTCATTTATATTATCTTGGTACTACTTTTCTTGATACTACTTATCTATGATCATTATCATTACTATCACTGTTACTATCATTATCAAAGTTATTTTTTTATTATTTTCAGCATTAATAATATCATTAATGCTAAGTAGAGCTGCTACAGTCTGATTGGTGTCAAGTCGCAGCACTCTAGTGCCAGCCTAAGAGTCGATGTTCCCTGTCATTGTTGCTTGTTATTAAAGCGACTCCCCACTCCGCGCGCCCCATCAGACTTGAGTGAGCAGACCATGGTTACAAGGCCGTGAAAGAATATGTGCCTGCTTCAGTAGCGGCCGCGTTGGTAGCCATGGCGTGGCTAGGAATGAGTCGCCATCTTGAAAGCAGAATTATGCGTGATTCACATCT
>NW_028234437.1:21102002-21104502 GCF_977035675.1 Penaeus japonicus | reverse complement strand
GGGGAGGAGAAGGGGCTAAGTGCAAGGAAAGGCGAAGGGGAGAGGGGAGAAGGGAGAGAAAGCCGTGGGAGAGAGGGAGAGAGAGAGAGAGAGAGAGGGGGAGAAAGAGATAAATATAGAACGAGAGAGAGAGAAAAAAAAAGAGAAATAGCAGAAGGTAATCACAGAAGAGAATGAGGCGGAAAGTAGCAAAACGAGAGGGAAGAAGAAGAGAGGAGGGATAGCGAGAAAAAAGTGTGACAATAGGGAGGAGGCTGGGAGCGGAGAAGGTCGAAGGGGAAGGGGAAGGGGTGGGGGGGGGAGGCGAAAAGTGAAGAGGGGAGAAGAAGGGAGGAAGGAAGAGCACCCGAGAGGCCATGGTGCGGGAAAATAAAAGTATAAAGCACGAGTGATAAATTGATTTTAACGTCGATTTTGTAGGCTTTTGCAGACGGCCTCCTGGATAAAGGGTCATTAGGGGGGAAGATGGAGGAGAAAGAAGAGAGCGAGAGGAAGATAAGGAGAGACAAAGAGAGCAGCGAAAGCGAGGAAAAAGGAGAGAAGAGAGGAGAAAGGAGGGAAGAGTGAGACGGGGAGGGGAGGAAAAAAGAGAATGAGAGAGAGGGGTTAGGGGTTGGGGGGGACGAGAGAATTAGATATAAATAGGAACCAAAATCTAGATATCTTTGATGTCTTTGTTGGAGGATTTTGTCACCACTGCGTCGGTAATTAATGTTTGTCTGTTTGTATCTATATCTAATTTTAACCCTATGTCCGTCCTTATCTCTCACTCATTGTCTCTCTCTCTCTCTTTCTATCTATCTATCTGTTATCTATCTGTCTCTCTATCTCTATATCTATCTATCTATCTATCTATCTATCTATCTATCTATCTATCTATCTATCTATCTATCTATCTATCTATCTATATATATATATATATATATATATATATACATATACATATATCTATCTATCTATCTGTCTGTGTGTGTGTGTGTGTGTGTGTGTGTGTGTGTGTGTGTGTGTGTGTGTGTGTGTGTGTGTGTGTGTGTGTGTGTGTGTGTGTGTGTGTGTGTGTGTGTGTAATCATCTTTATCGCTCTTTCCTTCTCTGTCTCTCTTTCTTTCTTCTTTTTCTACTTTTTCTTCTTCTTCTCTGCTCTTCCTTTACTTTTTTTTCTCTCTATCTATTTCTCTTTTTTCATCTGCTTCTCTTTTCATATCCTCATGTATTTATACATTCTCATCCATTTCTTAATTGCGTTTTTTATTCATGTCTTACGTTTCCATTCCAGGTATGTGACGTCTGGCACGCGTGTCCCAGAAATCTGTCTGTCTTGAATAGTAAGTATGAATTACTATTCAAAGGAAATAGGACAATCATGTGAAATTTAAGCTTTAAGCTTAAATTACTTGGGGTTTATTAGCTATCTAATTTTTTTGATGATTATGTATTCTTCTTTCATTTTTTACCATCCAATCCGTTGTGTTTCATACATTGATATATATATATATATATATATATATATATAGATAGATAGATAGATATATATATATATATATATATATATATATATATATATATATATATATATATATATATATATATATATATATATATATATATATATATATGTATATATATATATATATGTTTATATATCTATATACATACATATACATGTATATATATGTATATATATATATATATATATATATATATATATATATATATATATATATATATATATATATTACACACACACACACACACACACACACACACACACACACACACACACACACACATACATATATATATATATGTGTGTGTGTGTGTGTGTGTGTGTGTGTGTGTGTGTGTGTGTGTTTGTGTGAGTGAAAGAAAAATACTCATGTACACGTTTTTTATATGCAGCACATACACAAGAAAAGCGCAATGAAGAAAGACAAATTAAGGCAATTTTCGTCGATTTATTATTTAAACAAAAGGAATTCTGGGAACAATAAAACAGCAACATAAGTCACTTTAGCGTTTTTGCCCGTAGATTTACAACATTGCTTCCTTTCGTTCTTAAAATTAATAGTTTAGACCATGAAAAAAAAGAACAATTTACAGCTTTGAAATAATGGCGCATTAAAAGTATTATAGCAGTAATAACAAACACAAAAGGCAAAGGCTGGCTGAGCAGTGTCCATAAAATCCTTTTTAATGCCCCTGTAGAAACCTTTGGCAAAGGCGTTATCGGAAAGACATTGCCATACTAATTCTGGAAACAATTGTTATATAAGTAGCTTCAGCTAATTGTGCTCTGTGTGTATGTGCGTGTGTGTGTGTGTGTGTGTGTGTGTATCTATTTATCTATTTATTTATACCTCTGCATACATACATATATATATATTTATATATATATATATATATATATATATATATATATATATATATATACATATATATATATATATATATATATATATCTCTATATATATATATATATATATATATACTTTTCTCGTTC
>NW_028234437.1:21042002-21044502 GCF_977035675.1 Penaeus japonicus | reverse complement strand
TTACATGTTTCCCTTCCCTCTTTCCCTCTTCCCTCTTTCCCTTTTCCCTCTTTCCCCTGTCGTACCACTACCCATCCTACCCCTCCCCTTTCTCATCCCTTCTTCCTCTGCCCTCACCTTAAACCTTTCCCTTCCCTTCTGCTCCCCGCCCTTCCCCTATCCTCCCTCCTTCCCCCCACCTTCTTTCCACCAACCTTTCTCCTTCCCCCACCTTCCTCTCTCCTCTCCCTCCCCTTCCCCTTCCTTCCCCTCCCCCCTCCCACCCCCTTATCCAACTATTCCAGACCTTCCCTCCCTCTTTCTTCCCCTTCTCCGCTCTCCATCCTCCCCCAACCCACCCCACCCACCTGCCCTCCCCTCCCCTAACCCACACCCTTACCCCCTGCCCCTACCCCTAGGCCCTACACGATTTAACACATGAACAATATCCCCAAATACATCTTAAAAAAAAAAAAAAAAAAAAAAGGAGGAATAAAAAAAATTTAAAAAAAAGATAACACCATGTACCCAAGAAGTATTCCTCTCTCGCGACCGTCTGCGGATTTTTATGAACGGTTTAAACACACGGCCGAAACTTCCAGGCGGGGAAGTTTATTTTTTAAGTCTGATAGCCGATAAGAACCCAGAGTCAGTTAGGACGGGAGTTGTGTGTGGGAGGGGGTGGGGTGGGGGAGGGGGGAGAGGAGGGTAGAGGGAGGTGGAGAGAGGGGTTATGAGGTGGGAGAAGAGAGGAGGGAGGTAAGGGGAGAGGGTAGTGGGAGGCGGGGAGGGAGGAGGGAGAGAGGGGTTATGAGGTGGGAGAAGGGGGAGGTAAGGAGGAGAGGGTAGTGGGAGGCGGTGGAGGGAGGAGGTAGGGGGGGAGGGATGTGGGAGGGGGAGAGAGGATGTACGGGGTAGAGGGTAGTGGGAGGAGGGGAGGAGGTAGGGGGGAGAGGGATGTGGAAGGTGGTAGGGAGAGAGGAGATAGGGGAGAGGGGAGAGGGGAGAGGGAGATGGAAATAAGAGCCTGGGGAATAGAGAGACTCAGACGTAAGGGGGGAAGGGGAGGGATGAATGCAGTGGGGGAGAGATTAAGGGAGGGAAGTAGGTAGGGGATAGTAAGGGAGAGGGGTGCGTGAGGGGGAAAGAAGGAGGGAGGGATACTGCAGGGCAGAGGATGAGGGGAAGGAGGCCGCGGAATAGAGAGGGGAGAGGGAGGTGTGAGGACTAAGAAGATGGGGAGGAAGGGAGGTGTGAAGGAAGGGGGAAGAGAGGAAGGGATCTTGTGAGTATCGATGGAAAGGGAAGTAAACAGGGGCTGAGGATTAGGAGACGTAAAGAGGAGATAGGGGAAACAAGGTAAGGTGAGGGAGAATGAGAGAAGCAATGAGGGGAGGGGGTAGAGGACGAGGAAGAGAGGGAGGGAGAGAAGTAAGAGGGGGAGAGCGGGGGATGGCGGAGAAAGAGAGGACGAGGGGAGGGGAAGGTAGAGGGAAAGAGTACGGAGAGAAGAAAGGGAGGAAGAAGGAAAAATGAGAGAAGAAAAGGGAGAGAAGGAGATAAAAATTGTAGATGAGGGGAAACGAAGGAGAGGAGTGAAGAAGAAGGCAGACGGAGAGAAGTAGAAGTGAGAGGGAAACGTCAGCTCGTAAGAGAGAGAGAGATAAAGAAGGGAGGAAGCGAATGATAACAGAACGAAGCTAATTAGGCAGGTCAGATTTCGTTGAAGTAAAAAAAAATAAAAAAGGAAATAACTCTGGCTTCATTATTTTACTCCTCAGATATCACGTTATTGATAATTATTACCCTTGCGTGTGTATACGTCATGCATATTTTATTCCCTGATACTTTCTAATAACGAAAAATTCTCATATTTTGGTCACCGCTGCTATCAGTTTCACAATAGTCCTTATCTTCATTACTATAATACTGCACGATTTTCTTATCATTATCATCAAATGCAGCATTTACAGTTTATAGACACGTGAGGAACACATAAAATGATGCAATGAATTGGAGATAAGTAGCCCCGCGCAGGGAAGAAAGTTGATGGAATGAGATAAGGGAAAAGGCTAGGGTATCAAGAAGCAAGGGAGAGTTTGATGTTATTAAAAGTAGGAGGTAAGGGAGGAAGAGAGGGAATTCGAGAGAGAGAAGGGGGAGGGGAGAGAGTGAGAGAGAGGGAGAAGGACGGAGAGAGAGATAGAGGGAGGGAGAGAGTGAGGAGCAGGCGGAAGAGGATTATTATTGTATTCTGATGCTTTTTTTATATGTAGTATTATAGTATTGTTATAACTTTTACTAGCAATATTATTATTATCATTAGCATTATCATCATTATTGTTGTCATTATCATTATCATCATTACCTTTATTGTTATTTTTATTATTATCATCATTATTATTAGCATTAGCATTATCATCATTATTATTATGATCATCATTATCATCATCATTGTTATCATTAGCATTATCATTATTATTGTTATCATTAGCATTATCATCATCATTTTTGTTAATAT
>NW_028234437.1:21022002-21024502 GCF_977035675.1 Penaeus japonicus | reverse complement strand
ATATAGATATTTTCCCCGCTCTTCTTTCACTCTCTTTCGCAACGAACAGCAAACACATTGTTAGTTTGTCATATAAAAAATTTTAATATACATATATCTAGGAAAACAAAACACTTATATTTTCATATGCAACAATCATACAAATATTACAGCGGCTTTGTAGTTCAAACTGTACCCAAGGAGAAAATAATAATGAAATTGAATACCACATATCACATTCCACTAGATGGAGAAATAAAACTGAAGGTTATGGAAACTGAAAAACACACACGCACATATACCGACACAGATGATAGACAGATAGACTTTCACCAGCTATCTAGACAAAGTTATAGATATCAATATACTCTCCTCTGGTCAACAAAACGAACTGTTCTTCTTTTGTATTTTATTGTTTGTGTTTGAGTTTTATTCTGTGATGGAAGGGAGAGAGAGAGAGAGAGCGAAAGAAAGAGATAGATAGAAGAGAAGAGAAGAGAACTAGAGAAGGATAGAACAGAGACACAGCTCAGAGCACACCAGCCAGACATCCAAAAGTCAAAAGTCATATCCTGACCAAAAGAAAAAGAAGAAGAAAAAAAAAGGAGTTGGAGAGCAGAACGATAAGGAAACGAACGAAAAGGTAAAGAAAAAACAAGTCGAAAAAGGAACGAAACATTTTGGCAAGCACAGTGGCAAAGCAAGTCTAGTGTGTCTCATCCAAGCAGACACTTGTTGAGCAGTTTCCGCCTTCCGTTCCACCGGGGAAATTAATGGATAGAGAACACGTTGGGGATGTTTGTTGCTCTGCAGTATGCAAGGTCGCGGATTCACGCTTCGACTTGTTTGTTTGATGGTTTCGTCAGATATATAGAGACAGATGGAGAAAGAGAGAGGAGGAAAGAGAGATAGTGAGAGGAGGAGAGGGAAAGGGAAAGAAAGAAAAGAGGAAATACAAACAGAAAAAAAAATAAATAAAAGACACAAAAGCGCAACCACTTCGACCACTACCGCGACCATCGCCACGACCACCCCTACGACCCCCACATCAAGCTCCATCACGACCCAGACAACGACCCTTGCACGACCCCCTTCCACCAAGGCGCCCCCCCCCCCCGCCAAAACTCCCCTCCCCCTCCCTCGCCACGGTTCCCTCCCACCCCAACCACGACCCCCCGACCACCTCTTCGACCCCCTTCCACCGCGACCCCCATCCACCCCCCGACCCCCACTACGACCTGACCCCCCCCCCTACCACCCCTACCACCCCTACGACCCATACTCCTCTTCCCCGCGTTCGAGACTCACCCAAAGTGCAAATGAAGGAGCGCCGTGCAACGAAACCCAATTTGTTGCATCAAAAGCAACGTTCTCATCGAGTTGATTAAAAGAGTCATTAATGATAGTCCGGTGAGGGAATTTGGAGGGTAAGAAGCACCAAGGTTCATTATTAAGGTCGTCCTCGGGGTGGCGTTGGAGGGATATTGCAGTTGCAATTGGCGAAAATATCGACTGTCATCTTTTTTTTTTTTTTTCTTATTTTTTAGGGAGAGATAATGTAAGATCAGATATATATAATATATATATATATATATATATATATATATATATATATATATATATATATATATATATATATATATTTATATATATATATATATATATATATATATATATATATATATATATATATATATATATATATATACATATATATATTATATATATATATATATATATATATATTATATATATATAATATATATATATATATTATATATATATATATATATATTATATATATATATATATATATATATATATATATATATATATATATATGTATATATATATTTTATATATATATATATATAATATATATATATATATATATATATATATATATATACATATATATATATATATATAAGGTAAAAGTCATCCTCTACTAAATTTTAAAAAAATAGGTCAATTTTCTGAAGAAGAAAAAATAGTTTTTTGCATAATCATTTTATCAAATTAACTCGATCTTCCAAGCGTATCATTTCCTTGAAAAGTCTAATGGTCGTCGGAAAAAAAAAAATGAAAATGAAGAGAATGATAAGAAAGTTTTGTTTTTCTCTCATCTAAATGAACTATTGTTTATATCGATAAATTTCGTTTGATCAAAGCGATCAATTTTTTTGTGAAGCTCTTTATCTTATTCTTTTCTCTTTTTTATTATTATTGATAAGTGATGAGAAACTCATTATTATATATGAGATCCTAATATATTCAATATTTTGTCAATAAAATGAAAAAATAAACAATAATGATATATTCTTTTATTTATACACTAAAGTTTTTATATATTGAAATAACACCCCTTTTATATATAAATTATACACACACACACACACACACACACACACACACACACACACACACACACATATATACATATACACACACATACACATACACATATATATATATATATATATATATATATATATATATATATATATATATATATATATAT
>NW_028234437.1:21002002-21009502 GCF_977035675.1 Penaeus japonicus | reverse complement strand
GGGGGGAGGGAGGGAGGGAGGGAGGGAGGGAGGAAGAAGAAGAGAGAGAGAGCGAGAAGAGAAGAAGAGAAAAAATGAGAAACAGAAGGGGGAATAGAGGGGGGGGAAGGAGGCAGGAGAGGGAGGAGGGAGGAGGGAGAGGCGTAGGGAGGAGGGAGGGAGAGGAGAGAGAAAAAGAGGGAGAAGGAAGAGAGAGAGACAGCGAGACGAGAGAGAGAGAAGAGAAGAGAGAGAGAGAGGATAGAGAGAATGAGAGAGAGAAAGAAATCAAGGGAGATTAGAGAGGGGGGAAGAGGCAGGAGGGAAGGAGGATAGAGAGGGAGGAGAGAGACGAGAGAGAGAGGAGAGGAGAGAGAGAGAAGAGAGAGAAGAGGAGAGATAGAGAGGGGGGGAGGAAGGAGGCAGGAGGGAGGGAGGGAGGGCGGGAGGGAGGAGGGAGAGAGAGAGAAATACGAAGCAGAGAGTGAGAGAGAGAGAGTGATTGAGAGATGTTTGAGTAGGAGAGAGAGAGAGAGAGAGAGAGAGAGAGAGAGAGAGAAAGAGAGAGAGAAAGAGAAACAGAGGGAGATAGAGAGAGGGAGGGGCAGGGCGGAAGGAAGGAAGGAAGCATATATGTATATATATATGTATATATAGATAGATAGATAGATAGATAGATAGATAGGTAGATAGATAGATAGATAGACAGATAGATAGATAGATTGATTGATAGATAAATAGATACATAGGTAGATAGATATAGATAAATAGATAAGTAGATAGATAGATAGGTATAGATAGATAGACAGATAGATAGATATACATATATATCCTTATATATGCAAAAAAAGGATAATGATAATGAAAATAAAATTATTCTTTCCCCTTAACAGAACCCTGATAATAAGACCAGAATATTGAGCAATATAAGAGACTTTATATTTCGCAGTCTTAATTAGAAGCTCATTAACCATAAAAGTACAGTCGAGAGAAGAAAAGGAGAGAAGGGAAAATAATGGTAAAGAGCATCACTTTTGGGAAAATCATTTCAAGAGGAAAATAGATCTCTTTCGCAAAGTTGTTGTCATAATTTTCATGAAAAGAGAAAAAAATAGAAGAGTTGTGACTAACTAGGGCTTTAGTCATAATAGATATTTTTGTAACACACCGATTCCTTACAAAAAAATACGTTTTTTTTTTCTCCAGCTTTATCCTATTTGCCCTTATCATATCTCCCTAAAAATAGATATATCCCGTTTAATCTCAAAGAAAAAAAATGAAGATTAAAATAGAGCGAAAAGAACCACCGACCTTTCCGAGAACATCCTCCCCGAAGCCGATTCATTAGACCGAATTTCCATCGACACAAGTTTGCTGAATCGAAATCGTTTTCAATTATGTCTTCAGCGGGACTGGGGTATCGTGGGGGTGTGGGTGGGTTAGAAGAGGGGGTATGGGGAGGGATAGGGGGGAAGTGGAGGCAACAAGGTTATATACCCCGAAATGGGTCACCAACTTCTCTAAAAATCGAGGGAAGAAATGGCGGGAAACTTCAAAAACAAAAGCTATCGGGGAAACTGCCCGATCAAGCCGTGGTATTGAAACACTTAATTGGGCAATAGCAATTAACCTCGGCGTTAGTGGATGTCGTAAATAGCAAGTGTTGATTAGAATCTATTTGAATAGAATCCATTTCAGACAGAACGAATCGACCCAGAGCCGAGAAGAAAAGAGGTAACTGAGAGAAAGAGGCGTAAAACGAAGAGTGAATTCGAGTTCCGTTTTCTGGAAGGCGCTACTGTCGGTTTATCATTCGTGATAAAGCCACTTGCGATGCTCGAGCTGCGCCATTACCCACACGGCGACGAGGAAGAAGAGAAGGGGAGAAGAAAAGCAGAGAGGGGGGAGGGGCAAGAGGAGGAGACGAAGACGGGGGGAGGGGCAGGAGGCACAAGAGAAGAGGGAGGGGGAGGGCAAGAGGAGGGATAGAGAGGAGGAGAAGGAGATGGGGGTGGAGGAAGATAAGGGGAAAGAACAGAGGAAAAGCAGAAGGAGGGGAAGGGACAAGAGGAGGGGACGGAGAGAAAGGGGGAGCAAGAGGAGGAGAAGGAAAGAGGGAGGGGGGTGGAGAAGAGGAGAAGGAGAGAAAGGAGGCAAGAGGAGTAGAAGTAGGACAGGAAGACAAGAAGATGAAGAGAGAGGCTGCAGGGAAGACGAAGGAACGGGAAGGAGCCGGAAAGAAGAAGGAAGGGAAAGGAAGGAGAAAGAGGAGAAGAAAGAGAGGAGGGAAGTAAGGAATGAGAAAGGAAAATTTTGGAAGGAAGGAGGGAAGGAAGAAAAGGAGGGAGATACGGGGAGAAGAAATAAGAAGGGGGAGACGAAAAGGAGGAGGAAGAAAGAGGAAAATGTATGTAGTTAAAAGAGGAAGAAGGAAAGAGGAGGAGAAGACCAGGGAAGAAGAAGACGAGAAGAAGGGGAGAGAAAGGGGGGGAGGGATATGCGGCAGGGAATGGAAAGTGATTGTACTTGAGCTCTTTGCAAGCGCTACATATTTCGGTGCAATAAAGCGTGACTGCCCGAGAGGAATGCGGGCGCGATGGGGAAGAGGAGCAGAAGGAGGAGGAGGAGGAGGAGGAAGAGCAGTAGGAGGAGGAGGAGGAAGGATAAGAACAGAAAGAAGAAGGAGGAAGAAGAGAAAGGAGAAGAAGGAGGAAGAAGAGAAAGGAGAAGAAAAAGAAAAATGTTAGTTGAAGAAGAAGAAAGAAGAAAGACAGAAATGGAAGAAAAAGGAAAAAAAATAAGAAGCAGACGACGAAGAGGAAGAAGTAGTGATAGTAGTAGAAGGACAGATAGAAGAAGAAGGACAACAACAACAACCACTACAGTAACTGCTACAACAACAACAACAACAAGAAAATTTTAAAAACGAGTAAAAGAAAACAAAAAAAAACAAGTCAAAGAAAAAAGGGAAAAAAAGAAGAAAACAAAAAGAAAAGAAAAAATAACGAAAAAAAAACAAAAAAAACACTCTGATAATAATAACAATCCCATTCGAGTGACTGATGACATCGATTTTGCAGGCACAAGGAACCAACAAAATGCAATGCCATGAATGAGGGGGGGGAGGGGAGGAAATGCAACCACATAATCCGCACAATCTATCACTCACAGCATACATATTCCCATCATTGTTTATAAGCCTATAAATAATAAATGGAATAGGCCGCCTCTCTGCCTTGGTCCTCATTACTCTCAGTGGCATTGGAGTATTTTTACTCCTGTGCCAGCTGTAAATAAAGCCAATGCTGCGCCGCTCGTTCACATAAATAAACGGAACGACCTATAAACTGTTGTGTCATGCGCCATGCAGATTTTGCGTTGATATTTATAGATAGATTGGTGGCATGCTCGTTTTGGGTTGTTGTTTTTTGTTTTTGTTTGTTTGTTTGTTTGTTTCTGCTTCTCTCTATCTATCTATCTACCTGTTTATCCATCTATCCATCTGTCTATCTATCTATCTGTTTATATTTGTGTGTATATATGTATATATATATATATATATATATATATATATATATATATATATATACATATATATAATTATATATCTGTCTGTCTGTCAATCTCTCTCTCTCTCTCTCTCTCTCTCTCTCTCTCTCTCTCTCTCTCTCTCCTTTCCGTTCTCCTCTCTCTCTCTCTCTCCTCCTCTCCGCAATTCCCCCTTCTCTCTCTCTCTCTCTCTCTCTCTCTCTCTCTCTCTCTCCTTCTCCCGTTATCTCTCTCTCTCTCTCTGTCCCCCCCCCCCCCTCTCTCTCTCTCTCTCTCGCGTATTTAAATTCTGTTATGAGTGTGCTGGCTATGTACAGATTCACACACGCGCGCGCGCGCATACACGCATACATGAACAAATCGTGATAGAAACAAGAATATGATAATAATCAAATATCATTTAAGTAGTAATTTTATATCAGTCCCCATGTGTATTTTCAAAATTCGGAAACAGATCTTTATAGAAGTCAATTAATATTTTCAAATGGTCTAGCAGGTACCTCAAGATCTAAGCTTTGATTTAGAACAAAAAATAATAATGTCGTTTTAGAAGGTTGGAAATATACATACATACATAATATTGATATATATATATATACTATATATATATATATATATAGTATATTAACAATTAATATATATCATACCTCCTATATATATTGCTATGTATGTACGTATGTATGTATTTATATGTTTATTTATCTATTAATATGTCCTATTTCATTCCATCAACCGAATAAAAATTATCTATTTTCAAAGTGAAAAAGAAAAAATTGCGTATCACCTTGTTTTCTTGTCATCTTCTTTTTCCCTCTTTCTCTCTACATTCCTTTCCCCTCTTGCGCTATCATCCCTCTTCACTACTTCCTTGTCCCCTCATCCATTTTACAACCATTTCTTTTATGCATGAAACTCTCCTCTCGCAGCCGCGTATCTCTCTCATCTTTCTTTGTTTGCATCTTTTCCTCATTCAGTTATTTTTGTTCCTCTATGTCTTTTCCTCTCAACCTTTTTTTTTTTTCTTTCTTTCTTTTTCCTACCCCTCGTAAAGTTGTTTTTTTTTCTTCTTCTTCTTCTGTAAAAATATAGACCACATGTATGATGTAGAATTCTATGTGTGCTATAGAGAGATAATAAAAGGCGTTTAGATATAAAAGGTTATATAATGCGAAAACAGACAAATAAACACATGTTCAGAGAGACATCGGGGATGAAACCGTTAGTGAAATAGAAAGTTTTAAAGCATCATTGTTTGAAATAGATAGATATGATGACCAAAGTTATTTCAGGGAAAGTTCACGGAAATTCTATGCCTCTAGCCAGTTCAGAGGGAGGAAGGGAGAAAAGGTAAACACTGTATAAAAGGTTTGCATATATGGAGCGGTGCGTGTAGTATTGATATGTACCAAAGTATAGCAAAAATAAAGTTAATGTAGTGTACGCTTTTATACGTATTAATTAAATCGAATGAATGAAGGACCAACACACCACAGTAGCAGGCATCCGCCAACCGCATATATCTAGTATTTATATATTTATTATATATTTATATATATATATATATATATATATATATATTATAACATATATATGTTTCATATATATATATATATATATATAATATATAAATATATATATATTTATATATATATGATATGTGTGTGTTGTGTGGTGTGTGTAAATATATAGTGTAAATTATATATATATATATATATATCTATAATATTTATATATCTATATATATATATAGGTAATATAAACCAAAGACAGTAGTGTACAAGATGTAGAAGTAGCAATATATAAGAGCACTGAAATCCTCCTAAAACAACGCAAAAGATGTAACTAGCATATGCTTAGCGGTATGTTTAGATATCAGTCTCATTCATACAAAGTAAACACTTCTTAACGTTCATTCATATAATATATTATATAATCATATATATAGGAAAGATAGGGTGGATATATGAGTGGGGTAGTATTGAGTATAGTAGTGATGTATTAGTATATTCTATCACAATATATTATATATTTACTACATATATTGTGTGTAGTGGTAATATATATAAAATATATATATATATATATATATATATAATAGGAATAGACTATATATATAATTTATAATATATATCAATATATACATATATCCCAAGTATCATATACACACACATTAACCACGAGAAGCGAAGCATACACACAGAACATTGAAGGATAGGTGAGATGGATAGATTGATGGATCATTATATAGATGCGAGCAGAGTAGATTGATTGATTGAAAGTGAGATATAGAGAGATAGATGTACTTCGCATCTCGAACTTCAGACTCCAATTTCTTTTATATTGAATAATATCGAGAAAAAATATCAAGGTATAAATACTTAGCTTGCCGAAGATAACAAGTACTAAATATTACAAAAATCAAAATGTTTTGTGTGGTGTGTGTGTGTGCGTCTGTGTGTGTGTTGTGTGTGTGTGTGTGTGTCTGTGGTATGTGATGTGTCTGCGTGTGTGTGTAGTGTGTGCCTTCTCATCCTTCCTCCTCAGGCCTCTTCGACAACAGCATCAACTCTCAGTCCCGTCCCTTTCAGTCCAGTATGGCGTCCGGAGGTCTTCCCGAATAATGGAGACTTAAGGCAAATGTTTCTCGTTTTTGCCCCAGCCATCAATCCTGGGTTCTACTCCTTCTCATTTTCCGTCGTCTTTAGCCTAACACCGCATATCGAGGCCTGGTCATACGACATCTTTCGCGCTCTCTCTCTCTCAGTCGCTCTCATCTATTATATTTATGAGTATATATAGTATATATAATATATAAGATATTTATATATATATATATACTATAGTTATTTAAACACACACACACGAGACATACATAGCATATATGATATAGTAATTATATTATATACTTAATACTATATATATATATAATATTATATACATATAACTATAACTATATATTATATATATATATGCATATTTATATTATATTATAGCTATAGAATATATATATATATATAATACATACATTATATATAATATTATATGATAGTATGATATATGTATGATAGAATATATATAGTATATATATGATATACTATAATACATATGATATTTTTATAGAATATATATATATAAATATATATAATAAGAATATTTTATATATATATATATATGTATGTAATTTATAAATAGATATATATAGATATATAAATATGATATATATATATATATATGCATACAATATAATCCATATATATTTACATATATATATATATATATATATATATATATATATATATGTATAATACACATATATACATACATAGATAGATAGACATAGATAGATAGATAAATAGATTCACAGAAGATATGATAGAATATAGAAAACATATATATATATATATATATATATAGATATATATAAAATATTGTATAGATACATAAAAATATGATTGCAAAAAAACACTAACACATAACTGCTCAATAGCAGAGGTAATAAAAACACGCCACAAAATGAAAGGAAAAACTCGCTACGGTTTCGAACTTTTAGAGAAACTTTCCCTTCATCGTAAGCAATCCAAAGTGTTTTCGCTTTGCAATTTTGTGGCATGATGTTTTCTTAATTACTTATATGTATATTTGTGTGTGTGTGTAGATATTATATAATAGTATCTATGACATTATATATTTATTTATATAATATATTATATATATATATATATATATAGACTAATATATATTATATGTATATACTCTAATGTATATAATATTAAGTGGAGATGTATATATATATATATATAATATATATATATATATATATATATATATATATATTTATATTATATATATATATATATATGTAGATTATACAAAATGTATATACATAAGCATACAAATATATATATATATATATATATATTTTATATATATATATATATATATATATATATATTTATAGAGATGATATAAGTA
>NW_028234437.1:20989502-20994502 GCF_977035675.1 Penaeus japonicus | reverse complement strand
ATTAACCCTGCTTTATTCGTAAAAGGTTTCACTGGATATGGTCGTCCTCTCTTCATCATGTTCTCCCCTTTCCTCTTCACTTGTTCATTCTTTGTTTCTCTATATCCTTTGTATATTTGTTTCTATCTACCTCTCTTTATATCTATCTATATATCTTGTATTTCGTATGTATTTCTTCTATTTCTCTCTTTCCTTTTCTCTTGGTCTCTCTCTGTTGGTCTCTCTCTCTTTTTTTCTCTCTCTCTCTGTCTGTCTCTCTCTCTCTCTCTCTCTCTCTCTCTCTCTCTCTCTCTCTCTCTCTTTCTCTCTCTCTCTCTTTCTCTCTCTCTCTCTTTCTCTCTCTCTCTCTCTCCTCTCTCTCTCTTCTCTCTCTCTCTCTCTCTCGTCTTCTCTCTCTCTCTCCTCTCTCTCTCTCTCTCTCACCTCTCTCTCTCTCTCTCTCTCTCTCTTTTCTCTCTCTATCTCTCGACTCCCCTCTCTCTGTCTCTCTCTCTCTCTCTCTCCTTCTCCTTCTTCTCCCTCTCCCTCTCCCTCTCTCTCTCTCTCCTCTCCTCTCTCTCTCTCCTCTCTCTCTCTCTCTCTCTCTCTCTCTCTCTCTCTCTCTCTCTCTCTCTCTCTCTCTCTCTCTCCCCTCTCTCTCTCTCTCTCTCTCTCTCTCCTCTCTCTCTCTCTCTCTCTCTCTCTCTCTCTCTCTCTCTCTCTCTCTCTCTCTCTCTCTCTCTCTCTCTCTCTCTCTCTCTCCCTCCCTCTTCCTCTCTCTCTCTCTCTCCCCCTCCTGCCCGCTCCCCGTACTATGAAATACTCATTAAAACACGCAATTAATTGAATGGATATTACGTTATCTGACCCCTCGTGTCGTGGTTCTGCTGTTGCTTTTATAATATTTCCCCTTACTGGAACATGATATTTTTGTAGTTTTTTGGGGGTCAGACAGACAGAGAGTGAGGTGGGGGGCCGAGGGTTCAGTGAATATGTGCGTGTTTTGAATTTGCGTCTGTATTTGTGCACATGTTTACGTTTGGGTATATGTATATGTGTATATATATATATATAATATATATATATATATATATATATATATATATATATATATATAAATATATAAATATATATATTTATATATATATATATTTATATATATATATATATATATATATATATTATATATATATATATATATAATATAGAGAGAGAGAGAGAGAGAGAGAGAGAGAGAGAGAGAGAGAGAGAGAGAGAGAGAGAGAGAGAGAGAGAGATGTGTGTATGTATGTGTGTATGTGTGTGTGTGTGTGTGTGTGTGTGTGTATACATATAGATATATATATACATATATATATATATATATATATATCTGTGTATATATATATATATATATGTGTGTATATATATCCACACACACACACACACACACACACACACACACACACACACACACACACACACACACACACACACACACACACACACACACACACACATATATATATATAGATATATATATATATAGATATATATATATATATATATATATATATATATATATTTATTTATTTATTTATTTATTTATTTATTTATTTATTTATTTATACATATATTTTTTTATACATTAATTTACTTTTCTATCTATGTATTTATCTATTCATTTATCTATAATTCTTTATAAGTTTATTTAAGTTTTTATTATATTTCTCTCCGTCGAGCGGATCCTCACCTCTCTGACTCTCATTATCCTATTTGATTTGTTTTTCATATTAAACGTCTCCGCCCTTTCTTCATAGCATTATAGCATTTATTCATCCTTATAGCATTTATTCCTTCCTTCTTATCATGTCTCCCCTCTTTCCTTTCAGATTATTCTTTTATCTGATTATCTTATCTTTATCATGCCTCCTCCCTTTCCTTACAGTATGCCATCGATCGTCTACTTTCTCTATACTTCTTATCGTGTCTATCTTCTTCTATTCACTCCTCTTGCGGAACGTCTTCATCAGTCACGGGCAAGACAGGAACTACCTCTCCCCCCCTCCCCCCTCCCCTCTTCCTCTCCCACTCCGTTCCCCTCCTCCCTTTCTTTCTTCCTTCCTCCCCTCTTCCCCTCCTCCCTTCCTTTCTTTCTTGCTCCCCTCTTCCCCTCTTCTCTTCCTTTCTTTCTTGTTCCCCTCTTCCCCTCCTCCCTTCCTTCCCTCCTTCCTCCCCTCCTCCCTCCCCTCCTCCCTTCCTTCCCTCCTTCCTCCCCTCCTCCCTTCCTTCCCTCCTTCCTCCCCTCCTCCCTTCCTTCCCTCCTTCCTCCCCTCTTCCCCTCCTCCCTTCCTTCTCTCCTTCCTCCCCTCTTCCTCTCTTTTCTTCCTTCCCTTCTTCCTCCCCTCTTCCACTCCTCCCTTCCTTTCCTCCTTCCTCCCCTCTTCCCCTCCTCTCCCCCCCCCCTTCCCGCCCGAAGACCCAAACCCCTTTGATTCTATTGGCATTGAGTTCCTTGTCTTCATTAACATGCATCGTTGTCAGAAATTATCATTAAGAGGAAGAGAAAGTGGGTAGGTGGGTTAAGGGGGAGAGGGGAGGGGGGAGGGGAGAGGGGGTAATATGGGTATCAGGGGGATGGGGAGGGGAAAGGAGAGGGGGTATATGGGGGATAGGGTTTGAGAGAGAGAGAGAGAGAGAGAGAGAGAGAGAGAGAGAGAAAGACAGAGAGAGAGTTTAAAGTTTAGCACGCTTATCATAACATGCAGAGAGTTTGATCATTAGACAAATTGATGTTATGGTGATGATATTGTCCAAGACATATAATTTGATAATATCAATCTAATTCAAAATTCAGTATATCTGAAATCTGCTTTGTTTCCTGAGATATTGATTTAAATATAAATTTCTATTATGACTGATATGTGTTTCCATCGCCTTGTCATTTATCATATCACAACTTTTACCACAAATTAATAATGTTATTAGGATATCTTAATTGGTATAATGATTACTATTGTGATAACTGATGTCAATATCACATTACTATCCGTTCTCATCATTACGGTACTATTTTCAACATCATTTTTTTCATCACAATTAGCATCATTAGATTGTTATCGTCATGGAAGAGAATATCAAATGGAAAAAAACAATATTATTTTTCCAAGAGATTTTTTCCGATTTTTCAGTTTTGTTCACTAATCTTTCTTTGTTTATAAGTTTTCTTTTTTTTCTTAGTCTCTTTTGTATTGTTGTCTATGTTATACTGTCGGTACGCTTGCATACTATCGCTCTTTCTCTCTTTCATTCTCTCTCTTTTTGTTCTTTCTTTCTTTCTCTATCTCTCTGTTTTTTCTTTCTTTCTTTCTCTCTCTTGCTCTCTCTCCCACTCTCTCTGACTCTCTCTCTCTCTCTCTCTCTCTCTCTCTCTCTCTCTCTCTCTCTCTCTCTCTCTCTCTCTCTCTCTCTCTCTCTCTCTCTCTCTCTCTCTCTCTCTCTCTCTCTCTCTCTCTCTCTCTCTCTCTCTCTCTCTCTCTCCTTCCCTCTCTCTCTCTCTCTTTCATATAAACCCTATCTATCTATTGCTGTGGGAATGGAAAAAGTAGGGGAAGGTGAAAGGGGGAAGAAAGAATAAAACAAGAAGGGATGGGAGGAGGAGAACGGAAGAGGAAATAGGTTAAGGAGCAAAGAGGGAAGCGAGAGGGAAGGATAAAGACGGAGAGAAGAGAAAAAAGGAAGTGGGGGGGTAAATACAGATGCGATAAGGAGTAAGAGGAGGTTGAGGAGGAGAAGAGGAAAGTGGGAAGAGACGGAAAGAGGTTGCCGGGGAGGGAAGGGGGGGGTAGAGGAGAGGGGGGGAGGGGGGCGGTTCTCAGTGTGCACGATCGATGGTCTTTTGGTTTGCGATCACCTGCGAATCCGTGTTGATGAAGAAAGAAAGAAAGAAATAGAAAGAGAGAGGATGAGAGTTCGGAAAAAAAGGGGAGAGAGAAAGAGAGAGAGAGCGAGGGAGAATTAGAAAAGAGAGAGAGATAGAGAATTAGAAAATAAGAGATAGAGAGAGAAAGAGAGAGAATGAGAGAGGATAAGAGTTTGGAAAAAAAAGAGAGAAAAAGAGAGGGAGAGAGCGAGGGAGAATTATAAAAAAGAGAGATAGAGAATTAGAAAATAAGAGGGAGAGAGAGAAAGAGAGAGAGAGAGAGAGAGAGAGAGAGAGAGAATTAGAAAAAGAAAGAGAGAGAGAGAGTAAAGAAGAATTGGAAAAAAAAGTATAAGAGAGAGAGAGGTAGGGATAAAAAATTAAGAGAGAGAGAGTTAGATAAAGACTGAAGAAAAGGCAAAGCGTTAGAGAGAAAGAATATAAGAAAAAAGAGAGCAAGTAAACCTTCCCTTTTTCAAATAATCGCATACTTTCTGAACCACCCCGGCAAGAAAACACATTACCTTTAATATATATATACATTCCCCCTATTTTACACAAGTCATTAATTAGAGCAAAGATTCCAGCCATGCGAAGATCTTGAGGCTGATTCCTCTCTATTGGAAAATTATAATGATGTTTATGAATATGATAATGATAATATTAACAGGATGATAATTACGATAAGGATGATAATGAAAATAATGATAGTGATAATGATATTGATGAGGACAATAATTATGATAGCAATAAGTGAAAAATTATGATAGAAATCATTATCATTATTATACTTACCATTATTGTTATCATCATTAACATCATAATTATCCGTATCATCATAGTTATCATAGTTATTATTATTCTTTTATATATTGTCATTATCATTATCATTGATATCGTTATGAATGCAATTTTGTCATCATTATTTTCATTGTTTTTATCATTGTTATTGATTTCACTGTCAATATCATTATCACTATCATCATTGTTAATATCATTATTATTATCAGCATCATTATCATTATTATCATTATGGTTATTATTATCATTATCATTATCATCATAATTCTTATCATTATCATTATCATCATAATTCTTATCATTATCATTATCATCATAA
>NW_028234437.1:20972002-20974502 GCF_977035675.1 Penaeus japonicus | reverse complement strand
TATGAATATATATTATATATATAATATATATATGAATATATATACATATATATATATATAATATATATATATATAATATATAATATATATACAGAATGAAAGAGAGAGAGAGAAATCACACAAGAAAAAGATATTACCCTCGCAAAAAATAAGTAAGAAATAAAAAATAGAATACATACAGCATTTTTATTTATCCTCACGCCTCCTCCAAGCCATGTGTCTCTTCCGCCCTCGAGCACGCAAGAATCTCGCACGGCACGCAGCATCGCAGGGCTAAGTTGCAGCTTCCTTCTGAGAGACAGGGGGGGGGGGTCGGGCAGGGGGGGAGGGGCTGAGGCTGAGAGGGAAGCACCATGTCCTGGGAATTTTTTTTTTTTTTTTTTTTTTTTTTTTGATGGGGGGGGGGCATTACGGTTATCTTCTTGTTTATATCTTTTGTTTGTGTTTTGACTGTTTTTTTATCATTAAAGTTTGGTTGGTAGATGATTAAGTAGGTAGTGGGATAAACATTTGTGTCTGTATGTGTGCTTGTTGTGTGTGTAAGTGTGTGTGTGTGTGTGTGTGTGTGTGTGTGTGTGTGTTTATGTATATATGTATATGTGTGTGAGAATCAGAGGGAATGATTCCTTAATCATTAAGCTGAAAAAGAGCTCAAACAAAAAAAAAATCAAAACAAAACAAACCCCCTTTCGAAATATGAGTTAAAAGACGCGCTCAGCCGGAATACATTCCGTCAATTTAAAAAAAAGATAACGAAGAGAAGAAAAAAGACAAAAAAAAAAAAACAGATTGAATGGTAAAGATACCCGAGGAGAGCAAATTGCTGCCCCTAACCCCATGAGACACATTAAGGTCGATCTTCCTTCTTGTTTCCAGTGTAAAGTCCGCCATATATGGGGAGGCGAGAGAGTCTGTCAGCTTAATGGAGAATTACAAAGACAGAAAGCTCGAAGAAGCCGAGGGGGGTTAACAGATAAACAGACATGCAGACGGATGGGTTGAGTGATAAAGAGAGAGGGGATGGAGAGAGAAAGAGAGACACAGAGAGAGAGTGCTGTCGGCCTAATTACGAAAAAGAGAGACAGCTGCAGATTCACAAGACAGACAGGCAGATACACAAACAGAGGGAGAAAAGGGGAATTAGGCCCTCTGTGATATATATACATACATACACACATATATATCTATATGTATCTATCTATCTATTTAACAATATATATATGTGTGAGTGTGTGTGTGTGTGTGATTGTGTGAATGTGTGTGTGTGTGTGTGTGTGTAAATATATATATTTATCTACAAATATACATATGAATATATATGTATATATATATATGTGTGTGTGTGTGTGTGTGTGTATGTATATATATATATATATATATATATATATATATATATATATATATATATATATATGTATATATATTAGAGATAGAGAGGACAGAAAGAAAGAGGGAAAGAGAGAAATAAGCAAAGCGAGAAAGAATTTTCTAGACGGAGAGAGACTGATCGACGGGTTGAGGGGAAGTGACAATGCATTTAGATTTCCGCGAATGATCGAGACTTGACGAGTAGGCTCAGACAGGAGCAAGGGGTGGAAGGGAGTGGAGGATGGATGGAAGGGTGATGGGGGAGTGGCGGGGTGGAAGGAGGGGTGATGGGGGGGGTGGAAGGAGGGGGGAGTGGTGGGGTGGAAGGAGGGGTGATGGGGGAGTGGGGGATGGAAGGAAGGGGGTGGGGGGTGGATGGAAGGGTGATGGGGGAGTTGAGGATGGAAGGAGGGGTGATGGGAGGATGCCGGGGTGGAAGGATGTGTGATGGGGGAATTGGGGATGGAAGGAGGGGTGAGGGGGGAGTGGCGGGGTGGAAGGGAGTGTGATGGGGGAGTTGGGGATGGAAGGAGGGGTGAGGGGGGAGTGGCGGGGTAGAAGGACGTGTGATGGGGGAGTTGGAGATGGAAGGAGGGGTGATGGAAAGGAGTGGGGGGGGGAGGGAGAGGAAAGGCTCAAGGAATTGACACAGCGTCTTCATTTTTTACACCGCCTTGGACATGAAGGGCGGGGGGGGGAGGGGGAGTAGAGAGGATAGGAAGGAAAAGGGATAGGGGAGGAGAGAGGCGCTTGGAAGAAGGGGCAGAGGAGGAGAGAGGCATGTTTAAAAGGAGGGGGATTAGGGAAGAGAGTAGGAAAATAGAGGAGGGAGAGGAGGAAGAAGGAGAGGGGTACTTGGAGGGATGAGGGAGAGGGGAGGAGAGAAGGGGGAAGGGAAGGGAGACGATATAGAAGGAGGGGTAAAAGGGGAGCGTAGGAAAGAATAAGGGAGAAGGGAGTTCTTGGAAGGAGGGGAGTAGGAGAGATAAGAGAAGACGAAGGAATAAATAGAAGGAGAAAAGGAGTGTGAGAGAGGAGCAGAAAAAAGGGGAGAGAAGTGATCAGAAGGAGGGAAAAAGGAGGGAGAACAGCTTAGAATGAGGGGAGTAGGAAAGAGAAGGAGGAGAGGGGA
>NW_028234437.1:20949502-20952002 GCF_977035675.1 Penaeus japonicus | reverse complement strand
TTGCCAGGGAGCGGCAAGGAGAGAGAGAAAGCGAGAGAGAAAGAGAGAGAGAGCGAGAGAGAGAGAGAGAGAGAGAGAGAGAGAGACAGTCAGACAGACAGACAGAGAGAGACAGACCTTCGTATACACATACACATACACACACATACACATACACATACATACATATACGCAACTACACATACTGCCGCACACACACATGCACATAAATACACACCTACCCCTTCACACACAAAATACAAAAACCCAACACACACACAAGCAAAAATACACACACACCCTTCCAACACACACACACATACACACACCTTCACAAACATACACCCTTCCACACACACACACACACACACACGTAAGCGAGATGCCTTTTTGTAGCTCAGCAATTGCAAGGATGATTAGGATATCAAAGGATAGCTATAGGGCTTCCCTGCCAGATAACACGATTGGCCCTGGCTCCCTGAAATGTCTCTTGTGTCCTTAAGGGGAAGTAGAACTCGACATCTTATCGTCTATACCCTTCTTGGGAGGGGGAGCCGAATCAGGGGGATTAGGGGAAGGGGTAGTGGGAGGGGCAGGGGCAGGGGCAGGGGGAAAGGGGGGAGGAGGATAGAGGAAGGGGAAGAAGAAAGGAGTTGGGGGGGGGTAGAGGATGGAGGGGGGAAACAGGTAGGAGGGGGGAAAAAGAAAGAAAGAAGGGGAGGAGAGGGGGAAAAAAAGGAGAAGGGAGAAAGAAAAGGGAATGGAGAGGGGGAGAGGGAAAGCGAGAAAGGGAGCGGAAGAAAAGTCTAAGGGGGGGGGGGGAGTTGGATTCCTTCTGCTTGAGATATAGTTTAGCAAGTCGAAAGCCTTTCTCAGGAGTTGTAGCTAGGATCTCTTATCTTGGTTCTTTTCCATTATTGTATGTCTGTCTGTTTGTCTGTCTGTCTCTTCTGCTTGCCCTCCTTCCTATCTGTTTGTCTGTTTGTCTGTCTGTCTGTCTGTCTGCCTGTCTCTTCTGCCTGACAGCCTTCCTATCTGTTTGTCTGTTTGTCTGTCTGTCTGTCTGTCTGTCTGTCTCTTCTGCCTGCCCTCCTTCCTATCTGTTTGTCTGTCTGTCTCTTCTGCCTGCCCGCCTTCCTATCTGTTTGTCTGTCTGCCTGTTTGTCTGTCAGTCTATCTGTCTGTATTTATATACCTTTTATCCGTTTGAATCTCAGTTGCATGTTTATTTTTGTTCTAAAAGCAGAACATAAAATAGTTTGCTATAAAGAAATTGATAAAAAGGTTCGAGAGATTTTGCATTATACGGACGACCAAAATAAAATGCGAACTTTCTGAAAGCAGAATAGAAGCCTGAGAGCAAAAAGAAAAAAGAGGAATGAAAGAGAGAACGAGAGAGAGAGAGAGAGAGACAGAGAGAGACAGAGAGAGACAGAGAGAGAGAGAGAGAGAGAGAGAGAGAGAGAGAGAGAGAGAGAGAGAGAGAGAGAGAGAGAGAGAGAGAGAGAGAGAGAGAGAGAGAGAGAGAGACTGTAAGAAAGGCAGAGAGAAATAGGGTGGGGGAGAAAAAGAGAGAGAGAGAGTGCAACACAGAGACGGAGACAAAGGGAAAGAGAAAGAGAGAGAGAGAGAGAGTGAGAGAGAGAGAGAGAGGGAGTAAGAGAGAGAAAGAAGCAGACAGACAGAGAGACATTTTCTTTCGCCTCATAGCTCTCATCTCCTCCTCCTCCCTTCCCACTTTCCACCTCCTCTCTTCCCCCTTCCCCCCTCCCCTTTCCCCCTCCCCTCCCCCCCATCTCACGCATCGCAGACAGCTGACACGTAATTTAGTATTCCTCCAGCTTAGGTAGTGCTTCAGACACCTCAAGAATAGCTCACCATCATTTCCTCACTATGCACCATATTGCTGAGCTCTACTTCATTTCTGATTTTGATATGGTATCTTAGCTTCACAGTAATGCCATCCCAAAATTCGCACACTTTCCTTTTTCCTCACTGTAAGTTTCCTCACTATAACACTATCATATTGTTTCCTCACTATACCTTTCTTCGTTGTGACGCTACTTGGCCTAAACACCATCTAACTGTCACCTCACTATACGCTCTCTCACTGTAACTCTGCCAACATTTCCCTACTATAATCATACCAGAACATCCTCACTGTAACCAGCATTCCCTCACTGTTACCTGGCCACCATTCTTTCACTGTACCCGCCGTAGCATTCCCTCACAGCATCTTTTCCTCACTGTAACACTATTCACTTAATCTCTCACGACTTCTTTCATTCTGGATCATGACATCACAAAGTTCCCTGCTAATGATACTGATTCTTATAATGTCTTGATACAACAGGACTTCACTTACTCTCCTTCCCCCTCCCCCTCCCCCTCCCCCTTCAACTCCCCACCCTCCCCTAAAACGCATTTAATTAATTAAAGTAACTCAAAATAGGTCAAAGGGCTAAAGATCGATATACAATAAGACATTATATATATATATATATATATATATATATATATA
>NW_028234437.1:20932002-20937002 GCF_977035675.1 Penaeus japonicus | reverse complement strand
ACCTTCATCCTTCCCTCTCATTCTCACTCTCCTTACCCCTCCTGACACACACACATACACACACACACACATACATACACACATCTTCCCCTCCCTCTCACCCTCATCCTTCCCTCACCCTCTCCTTACCCCTCCAGACACATACATATGCACGCACGCCAAAAAAAAAAAAAAAAAAAAAAAAATCTACACAAACACAAACACAAACCCACACACATGCACAAACACCGACCCACATGCACAAACACCGACCCACGTGCACAAACACCGACCCACGTGCACAAAAGACACCACACGCCCTTCCACCGAGCCGCATCCGTCCTGTAAGGCATTGATAAACCGAGACTCCCCCTCAAGCGAATGTCTCATGCGAATTGTCAGTCATATTGTGAAGTAGTTCTCCGCCCGGGGCTTGAACTCTGACCTTTTCGTAATGGGGGTATGCCCTCGGCCGCTTTAAACTCCGGCGCTCAATCATCTCTTCCTTGCGTTCTTACTTCTATGCTCTTTCTTCTCTTTTCTCTGTCTTTCTCTCTCTTACTCTCTCGCTTTTTCTTTATTCTCTCATTCTCTCTCACTCCCTATCTCTCTCTCTCTCTCTCTCTCTCCCTCTCTCTCTCTCTCTCTCTCTCTCTCTCTCTCTCTCTCTCTCTCTCTCTCTCTCTCTCTCTCTCTCTCTCTCTCTCTCTCCCTCTCTCTCTCTCTCTCTCTCCTCTCTCTCTCTCTTTCCCCCCTCTTTCTCTCACTCTCTCTCTCATTCTCTCTCTACCGTGTAATCATGAGTACTCGTGTGCAAACCCTCTTGAATCTCTAAGAAACAAGACTTCCTCCAGCAATTTTTAGGAAGCGATATTGCTCCCAAACTCTCACTCTCTGCCTCTGCCTATGATGAGACGCAGCTTCCTTAAGTTCGTTACTCCGAGGACGCGCCGAGGAAATACCCGTTTAATATTTCCCTTCTCTTCCCCTCCCTTCCCTTCTCTTCCCCTCCCTTCCCTTCTCTTCCCCTCCCTTCCCTTCTCTTCCCCTCCCTTCCCTTCTCTTTCCCTCCCTTCTCTTCTCTTCCCCTCCCTTCCTTTCTCTCCCCTCCCTTCCTTCTCTTCCCCTCCCTTCTCCCCCCTTCCCTTCCTTCTCTTCCCCTCCCTTCCCTTCTCTTCCCCCCTTCCCTTCTCTTCCCCCCTTTCCCTCCCTCCCTCCCTTCCCCTCTCTTCCCCTCCCTTCCCCCTTCTCTTCCCCTCCCTTCCCCTTCTCTCCCCCCCCCTTCCCTCCTCTTCCCCTCTCTTCCCCTCCCTTCCCCTCCCTTCCCTTCTCTTCCCCTCCCTTCCCTTCTCTTCCCCTCCCTTCCCTTCTCTTCCCCTCCCTTCCCTTCTCTTCCCCTCCCTTCCCCTCCCTTCCCCTCCCTTCCCTTCTCTTCCCCTCCCTTCCCTTCTCTTCCCCTCCCTTCCCTTCTCTTCCCCTCCCTTCCCTTCTCTTCCCCTCTCTTCCCCTCCTTTCCCCTCCCTTCCCTTCTCTTCCCCTCCCTTCCCTTCCCTTCCCCTCCCTTCTCCTTCCTTCCCCTTCCCCTCCCTTCCCCTCCCTTCCCTTCCCTTCCCCTCCCTTCCCTTCCCTTCTCTTCCCCTCCCTTCCCCTCCTTTCCCCTCCCTTCCCTTCTCTTCCCCTCCCTTCCCTTCTCTTCCCCTCCCTTCCCTTCTCTTCCCCTCCCTTCCCCTCCCTTCCTTTCTCTTCCCCTCTCTTCCCCTCCCTTCCCCTTCATTCCCCTCCATTCCCTTCTCTTCCCCTCTCTTCCCCTCCCTTCCCCTCTCCTTAGCCCCCTCCCCCCTCTCTTCCCTTTGGCCTCCTCTCACTTCCCCTCACCTTCTTCTTCCAACAACTTCTATTCCTCACTGCCTTAACTCCTAATACCCTTATCCTCTCTTCTCTCTTCTCTCTTCTCTCTTCTCTCTTCTCTCTTCTCCCTCACCTGTTCTTTTGCCTTTCTTCGCCTCACCTCTCCTCTTTCTCCTCCTGGGTCTCCCCTCACCCGCCCCCTCTCCCATCCCCCTCGCTTCCTAAAGCACTCTCTCGCCTTTTCCCCTCTCCCCTTGCCTGATATCTCCCCTCCCCTCCCCTCTCCTCTCTCCCTCTCTCATCTCTCCGCTCTTCCTTCCCCCTCTCTCCCCTCTCATTTCCACTCTCTTCTCCCCCTTCCCTCTTTTTCTCTTTTTCCTCGTCTCTCATCTCCTTCCCCCTCGCTTCCTTCCCCTCCTCGAGCCTCCCTTCTTACCCTCTCTCTTTCCCCTCTCTCTCTTCTCCCTCCCTCCTCTCTCCCCTCTTCTTCCCTCTCGCTTTTACCCCTCCTCCCCCCTCCCACCTCCCCTCTTACCCTTTCTCTTTCCCGTCTCTCCCTTCCTCCTCTTTCCCCTCTTCTTCCCTCTTGCTTCTTTCCCCCCCTCCCCTCTTACCCTCTCTCTTTCACCTCTCTCCCTTCCTCCTCTTTCCCCTCTTCTTCCCTCTCGCTTTTTCCCCCCCTTCCCCCCTCCCCTCTTACCCTCTCTCTTTCCCCTCTCTCCCTTCTCCCTTCTCCCTCTTTCCCCTCTTCTTCCCTCTCGCTTCTTTCCCCTCCTCCCCTGTTACCCTCTCTCTTTCCCCTCTCTCCCTTCTCCCTTCCTCCTCTTTCCCCTCTTCTTCCCTTTCGCTTCCTTCTTTCCCCTCCTCCCCTCCTCCCCCCTCCCCTCTTACCCTCTCTCATCCAACTTCTTTTTCTTACTCTTTCGCATGGCATTATCAGGCAGGTTAATGAACTTTTTTTTTTCTTTCCTTTTTTCAAAGATTTTTTTTTCTATTTTCTTTTTTTTTCTTTTTTTTTTTTTTTTTTTGCATGTGAAGTCAACTGCATAAGAATCGGGATAAAAATTATAGTGGAGAACTATGATGTTACGAGTAATAACCTTTGATGAACGGGTATTTTTATTAATGGATGATAGGGTGGATTTGAGACGTCGCAATAATCCGGAAAATGATGGTAGGCGATCATCATCATCATTTTTATCATCATCTTCATCTTCATCATCATCGCAATCTTCATCATCACAATCATCATCATCATAATAATCATCATCATTTTTATCATCATTATCATCATCATCATCACAATCATCATCACATCATCATCATCATTATCATTATCATCACCACCACTACCAGAAGCAACTTTATCACCATCATCACAATCATCATCAGCACTAAGAGAGCCGTTACGCAATACGTTTAACGAGATATTCAAACCTTGTCAAGTAATCTTCCAGCTGAATACTCGTCCTGTGATTGGTCGATCAGAGAGAGACCGGCAGTGATTCACAGCCAATCACCGAGCCGCATTGACGGTGACGGATTACCCTTTTTATTTGTTTCATTTGTTGCCTGTCTTGGTTCTGACTTTCTTTTGTTTATTTGTTCGTGTGTTTGTGTTTTCGTTTGTTTTTAGTGGGTTTAGTTATTGATAATAGATATAACGTGTGTAGAGGTATAGATACGTGCACATAGATAAGAATATGTATGTACAAGAAGAGAGAGAGAGAGACAAAGAGAGAGAGAGAGACAGAGAGTGAGAGAGAAAGAGACAGAGAGTGAGAGAGAGAGAGAGATACAGAGAGAGAGAAAGAAAGAGACAAAAAGAGATAACAAAAAAGAAAATGATATAAAAGAAAGAAAAAGAAAAAAAAAAGAATAAATGAAAGATTAACAAACAAGCGAAAAAACACAAAAAGGGAAAACAAAAAAAATTATAAAACACAGAAAGAGAGAGACAAAGTGCTAAAAATTCCAAAGAGCGAAAGAGAAAGAGAGAGACAAAGTGCTAAAAATTCCAAAGAGCGAAAGAGAAAGAGAGAGACAAAGTGCTAAAAATTCCAAAGAGAGAACGAGATAGAGAAAGAGAGAGAGAGACAAAGTGCTAAAAATTCCAAAGAGCGAACGAGATAGAGAGAGAGAGAGAGAAAGTACTAAAAATTCCAAAGAGCGAAAGAGAAAGAGAGAGAGAAAGACAAAATGCTAAAAATTCAAAAGAGCGAAAGAGAAAGAGAGAGAGAGAAGAAGAAGAAGAGAGAAACATTCCATCAGCTTTTAAAAATAATTTCCCTAAACAGATGCAGCGCCCCATAGTTCAGTGATTGGATGTAAAGCCTTTTAAGGGGATTGGCTCCAAATGACAAAATCTGAACAAGGATGATTGATAGACAGACGAGAATAAGTTTCACAATGGAGGTTCTAAGGATTTTTAATTGTGTTTTTCTGGTTCAGTGTTATTATCATTTAATCTATTGTTTTGCTGTGGTTATCATAGTTCACTTTTATTATTATTATTATTATTATTATTATTATTATTATTATTGATACTTTTATTATTATTGCTATTATTATATAATTATCATTATTATTGTTATTATCATCATTATTTTCGTTATCAAGATTATCATTATTATTATTATCATTATTAAGATTATTATCATTATCGTAATTGTAGTTGTCATCATCATTATCCCTATTATTCTTATTGTTATTATCTTTACTATGATCATCAACACCATAATCACCATCATTACGAAGATCAAGAAAATAACATCAACATCAATAACAACTCAATGCCAAAGACATCTCAAGGTTGCACAATCACCTTGGAGAGATTTGATTAACCCACGAGTGGAGTGGAGTGGAGTGGAGTGGAGTAGAGTGGAGTGGAGAGTCAGACTACTCCAACTCTGGGAACGAAAGCAAAACAAAAAACGCGAGAGAATGGAAGAAGGAAAAAAAAAGAAAAGGAAAAAAAAAGAATTGAGATAAAAATGTAGAAAGAAAAGGGAAGAGAGAGAAAGAAAGAGATTGGGGGGGAAAGGAAAAAAGTGGGGGGAAAAATATTCACGGTCAATTCACTCAAGGCTGAGAATTATTCCGGGAATTGTATAAATCTATGAAGGAAATGCAAAGTTATGTGAATGAGGAGAAATGATGTTTTTAGGAAATAG
>NW_028234437.1:20922002-20927002 GCF_977035675.1 Penaeus japonicus | reverse complement strand
CCCCACCCACCCCCCCCCCCCCCCCCCCCCCCACTCCAAAACTAACACACTGAGATAGAGAGTGAGTGATTAGATATTGATATAGATATATATATAGATATATATATATATATATATTATATATGATATATGAGATATATATACACCCTCTCTCCTGAATAAATACACCACACCCTCACTCACAGCACTCCGCACTCTCACACACACACACACACACACATACACACACACATACACACACAAACACACACAGCTCACTCACAAACACACCCACACACACACTTATAGATATTAGATATATATATAATATATATAGTAGATAGACATAGTTAGAGTAGTGATATTGAGATAGTGTGATGTAATGGATATAGTTTAGATAGACCCACTCACACACACAAACTCTACACAGCACACACACACACGACTCACTCACTAGCACACAAACACAATCTCACACCTCCCACACACTCACACACTCCACACTCTCACAAACCCACACACAAACACACACACCCCCACCCTCACAACACACACACACTTACCCACTCACGACACACACAATCCACACACACACACACACACACACTCACACACATCGACACACACATAGATATATATATATATATAGATTAATTATATATATATATAGAGTTAGATTGATTTATATATATAGAGATATTCCCACACGACACACAGACCCACCTACTACAGACCCCCGGCCTCCCCCCGCCACTACCATATACCTCTGTAACCCCCCAGCCCCCGTCCTCCAATGCTTCCCGCCCGCTGTTATCATCACCAACCATTCGCGCCCCCCACGCCTCCTCACTAACACAACTGCGCATCCGACAGCCACCCTGCTCGCGTAATACCCCACAGCGTGCCCCATGCCTCCACGACCGCACCCCTGTCGGCCTTATAATTTACCTTCCACTGCGATACTTAATATGTACTATGCCTCCATCTATCAGAAAATAAATACATCAATAACACTCGGTATATATTCACAATATCGTAACATCACGTCTCTCAATCTCATATATAACTATCACCCAATCTCACTCTCAATTAGGTTTGAGTGTGGTGTGTAAGTGTGTGTGTGGGGGGAGGTGTGTGTGTGTGTGTGTGTGTAGTGAGTATGGGTTGTGTGTGTGTAATATATATATATATATATATATATTAATATAATACGTAATATATAATATAACTATATCTAAAAATATAATCATGAATATCATCAATATATATATGCTCAAAATATCAAAACACTATAACGAGTCATATGACTCTCACTAAATCGGATACTATAATCTCTAAATTAATATACATATATCAATCTCACACACTATAAATACATACATCTCTCTCTCTCTCTCTCGGGTCGTGTCTCCTCTCTCTCCGCGATCGTCGGTCTTCTTCCGCTCTCTCTCCTCTCTCTCTCTCCTCCTCCTCTCACTCTCTCTCTCTCCGTTCGTACTCTCTCCCTCTCTCTCGTCTCTCTCTCTCTCCTCCTCTCTCTCGTCTCTCTTCTCTCTCTCTCTCTCCTCTCTCTCAGTCCTCTCCCCCTCTCTCTCTTCTCTCGTCTCTCTCTCTCTCTCATCCGGTCTTCTCGACTCCGTACTCCGTCTCCGACTCACACCTCTCTCGCTCTCTCTCTCTCTCGGTCTCTTTCTCTTCTCTCTCTCACTCACTGCGTCCCTTTCCTCGGTCTTTCGTTCTCTCTCTTCCCCCTCCTCGCTCTCCTGGCTCTCGCTCCGTTACTCGTCACCGTCTCTTCCCTCTCCCCCTCTCCCTCTCGCTCCTCCCAGCTCCCCTCCTTCGATCTCTCCTCCTGTTGTTGCCTCCATCGCCTCTGTCCTACACCTTCCCCTTCTACCCTCCCCCGCCCTACACTCGCTCCCGGCTCCCTCTCTCCTTCCTCTCTCCTCCCCCCGCAGCGGCCACCTTTCCCCTCAGTTGGGTTCTATCTCCTGTCTACCTCAAGTCCACCGCGCGGCTCACCTCGTCGCTCGTCCGCGCCTCTTCTCTCACTCTCTCACTCACCTCTCTCTCTCACGTCTCTCTCTCTCTCTCTCTCTCTCTCTCTCTCTCTCTCTCTCTCTCTCTCTCTCTCTCTCTCTCTTTCTCGCTCACCCTTTCTTCCCTCTTTTCTTTCCCTCTCTTTCTCTTTGGTTTCCTCTTTCCCAATTTTTCATCTACATTTCTGTAATTTCGTCTCTTTCCCCTTCTTTCACTCTTTCCCCTCTTATACTATCTCCTGGACTCCCTTTTCATCTCTCTTTTTCCCTCTTTATTTTTCATTCTTTCTTTTCCCCCCTATTTCCAGATTCTTTCATCTTTCCCCAAATCTTTCCCTTCCTTTTCCCCTATTTCCATCGTGTCCCTGTTTCCTTTTCTATATTTTCCCTTTTCTACTCTTCTTTCCACTTCTTTTACTCGTTTTCCTTCCTCTTTTTTTCCCTTTCTCCTCTGATTTTACTCTTTTTTCCCCTTATATCCCTCTCTCCACTGATTTTCCTCTTTATTTTCCTTTTTTTCTCCTGTCTCCAGAGATTTTACTTTTTTCACCTTTTTTTCCTTCGCTCCACTGATTTTGCTCTTTTCTTTCCTCTTTTTTTCCTTCTCTCCACTGATTTTACTCTTTTCTTTCCCCTCTTTTCCCTCTCTCCACTTATTTTACTCTTTTCTTTCCGCTTTTCCCAAGTCATTCCACCTATTTCCCTCCCTTTTCTCGCATTATTCCACCCCTTTCCCTCCCTTTTTCCCCTCTCTCTCTCTTCTGTTTTTATTTTCTTGCTGCTGAAATTCATGCCGGATTCATCCACTTTATTTTTTTTTTCCTTTCCTTCTTTCCTTCTTTCTTTTCTTCTTTCTTTTTTGCCAGAGGGAGATATGCATTGACCTTCATTGTAAAGTGGGAGTAGGGAGGGAGATGGAGGCAGGGGGGGGGGGTAGGGAGGGAGGAAGAACAGGAGGGAGGAAGGTGGGACACGGAGTGAGGGAGGAAGGAAGGGAGAGAGGTTGTAAGGGAGGGAGGAGAGAGGAAAAAAGGGAGGGAGAGAAAGGAGAAACTGGATAATGGTCCAGCTGTAAAATCCATTTCCTGAGTCGCAATGTTGTACAGACTCTTTCAGACATGGAGTGGGCAGTAGGAATATAGGCATACATACGCATGTATATGTGTATTTGTGTGTATGTTTGTATATATATATATATATGATAAGGAGGCTATATATATATATATATATATATATATATATTATATATATATAGTATATGTATATATATATATATATATTATAAATATGTATAATATATCATATATATATAATATATATATATATATATATGTAATTTGTATACTTATATAACTATATAAATATATATATATATATATATATATATATATAGAATATATATATATATAAATAAATAGATATATAATATATATTAGTATATATATATAGAATATAAATATAGATATATAGCACATATGTGTGTGTGTATGTCCTATAAGAAATATATATATATAAAGTATATAATATATATATATATATGTGAGGTGGTGTGGTGTGTGGTGGTGTGTGTGTGTGTTGGTGTGTGTGTGTGGTGTGTGTGTGTGTTGTGTGTGGGTGTGTGTGTATACATATGTGTGTATATATATATATATATATATATATAGATAGATAGATAGATAGATAGATAGATAGATAGATAGATAGATAGATAGATAGATAGATAGATATACATCATTTATGTATCTGATTGTGTATATTTGGGCGTAAGCGCGTATGTACGTGCGGGCTTCCTTTAAGCGCAGCCCGATTCACTGTGTTAATATATGTGGCTCCATTTTCCGAAAATCTCCGATTCAAACTCGACGACTGATCTCGAGTTAGAAATACGAGTGGCAACTTCAGCCTTTAGCAATATTGACTTTCCCACAGGAATGTTGGAAGTTCTCAAATACGAGGAAACCTTTTCTGGGGTCGAATAAAGTGGATTTGCTGAATTATTCGCTCAATGACGTCATGGTGGGACGATGACGTCATCATTAAGCTCCACCCCGTCTAGGTCCTGCTGTTAGAGGGATTCAGTGTCCGAACTGAAGGTTTAAATTCTCATTACTTATTCATGAAGGGATATATGAAATGATAAATAAGCGCTCCCTATTGTCTATGACATTATGTCAAGCATATTTCCCTTAGTTAAGCTTAAATGCATTTCTAAAAAATAGCATCGAAGGCTCGCGTTTCTTGAGTATGACGTCATGGAGTGGCCCCGCCTAGATTGTGACGTCATAGAAAAGACCCACGTATCTACGATGACGTCACTACCCTGCATTCTCTAGAGAGAGGGGAGGAGTAAAGGTATAATGAAAAGTGAAGAATGACCCAAGTCACAGAGAAAAAAAGGATTGAGAGATTGAGAGAGAAAGCGAGAGAGAGAGAGGGGGGGGGTGATAGGAAGGGAGGAATAAAAGAAAAGAAAAATAGAAATCGGCAATCGGCTCTTTGATTGCACGCTAGGGGGGAGGTCATCGTCCGGAGGGATGAAGGGAGGGAAAAAGGAGAGAGAGAGAGAGAGAGAGAGAGAGAGAGAGAGAGAGAGAGAGAGAGAGAGAGAGAGAGAGAGAGAGAGAGAGAGAGAGAGAGAGAGAGAGAGAGAGAGAGAGAGAGAGAGAGAGAGAGGTGGGGATGCGAGAGCAGCGCTCGCGAGCATCTAGCTATCGCTTCGCGCGCTCACCGCTCTCTCGTCTCTTCTCTTTTCCTCTCACCTTTACCCCGCGCGAAACCCACCCCCCAACCTAACTCGCCGCCCTTCTTGCTCCCGCTCCCTCTTCTGCCATCTCTCTCTCTCTCTGCTCGCTCTCGCACTGCGCTCCCTCGCGCTGCTCTCGCTGCTGGTTACGTCCGTTCCTCACTCTCTCCCGCTCTCGCTGTTCCCTTCCTTGCCCACGCTCTTGGCGTCTTCCATACCCGGGACGTCCCCCATCCCGC
>NW_028234437.1:20879502-20884502 GCF_977035675.1 Penaeus japonicus | reverse complement strand
CATATTGAATAAAGCGATCTGCATTTTATGACTCGGAAGGAAGTGAAATTAAAAATTATCTGTGAGTTTGAATGTAGTTACAGTTAATGATGATGATGATGATAATGATGATTATGATAAAGATTATAAGGAATGATGGCAGTAGTAATAACACTGCTGATGATGATTATGATTATGTTAATGATAATGATGATGATAATTATGTTAAGTGTCATGTAATTATAATGATTATCAAAATAATGAAAAGATCATAATAATGATGATAATGAAGATAGCAATGACAATGATCATAGCAATAGTAATAATGATAATGACAAGAATAATAAAGATACTAATGATGATAATGGTAATAATGATAAAAACGATGATGACGATGATAATAAAGTAATGATGATTAATAATAAATAATAAAATTATGATTAATAATAAGAATAGATATAAGGATTTTGATAATGATGATTGCAAGAACTATAGTCCTGATAATAATAATAATAATAATAATAATAATGATAAAATGATAATATTAATGATAATAATAATAATAATCATCATGATAATAATAATAATGATAATAATAATAATAATAATAATAATAATAATGATAATAATAATAATGATAATGATAATAATAATAATAATAATAATGATAATAGTAATAATAGTAATAATGATAATAATAATGATAATAACAATAATAATAATAATAATATTAGTAACGATAATGATAATAATGATAAATATAATGTTAATGATAGTAATAATAATAATAATAATAATAATAATAATAATAATAATAATAATAATAATGTAATAAAGTGATAATAATAATAACAACAATAATAAGGATAATAATAATAATGATAATAATAATAATAATAACAATAATAATGATTATAAAAATGATAGTAAAGATAACAATAATAGTAATAAAAATAATGATAATAATAATAATAATGATAATAATAATAATGATAATAATAATAATAATAATAATAATAATAATAATTATAATAATAACAATAATAATAATAATAAAGATAATAATGATAATGATAATAGTAATAACAATGATGATAAGAAAAAGAAGAAGAAGATTGATAATAATTGTTGTAATAGTAATGATGATGATAAAGATGATAATGATCATAACAATAATGATAGAAATAATGATATTTATAATGATTCCAATAAAGATGATAATGATTATGATGATAATGATAACAATAATAATACTGAGGATAATGCGATAACAAAAAAATCATTCAGAAACAGATAACTTTTTAGATTTCTCCTTCCGGGTCATTACAATGTTGTTGAAATAATAATTATGATAAAAGAAAAATGAAAAAAAATAAAACATTTCCATAACCCTTTTTCACCCTTCACTCTAGAATAGGACATATCACGTATCACCAATTTCCCCTAATTTGTGCTTTGGTCATTTGATTTCAGCCCGAGTTATAAATCTTTTTTTTTTTTTTTTGTACTTTTACAAAAAAAAAGGGGGGATTTGGTGTAGGGTCCCCGTGTATGTATTATCAAAGGGACAATGGGATATCGAAATGTATTTATGATTAATCTTTGCATTATTTTTTTTATGATACATATAGCATTTTTTTTTTTTTTTTTTTTTAATTCTTTTGATGAATGAAAGAGCCAGGCATCCGCTTATTTCTAAAGCTTCCTGTTCATCCCTATAGATTTCTAAATGTCCAGATTTAAATTCAAATTGTTTCCGGAATTTGCTTTTAAATATATATATATATATATATATATTTACATATTTATATCAGTTAGTGGTTCTTTTTAAAGTCATGTGATGGTTAAATCTTCTTTTTGGTTAGTTCAGATTAGATTAATTGTTTATGTATTACACATTTTGGATTACCAGGACAATCCGACAGATCTGAGTATGTTTGATTTTTTAATCCCCCTATTAACAAATTCTTCTTCTTTCTCACTGTCTTTCTGATTTTTTTAATGATTATGTTTCTCTAACCATTAACGGTTTTTTTTCTCACAATGAGAATTTAGGGAAACAGTGCAATGATGAAAATATATTTTTCCCCTTTTCTTCACGAATCTCACAGGAGGCAAATCAGGTAAAATAATATCAAACTATTATGCTCAAAGCATTAATGCTTGTCTGTTCTAGATCGTCACGCTATAGCCAGTCAGTGTTAGTAAAAAAAAAAAAAAAAAAAAAAAAAAAAAAAGCAGAAAAAAAATAATGTGTTTAGAAAAGTGTTTAGATTGTTTCCTTATCTTTTGTTCTGTTTCTAATAATTCTGTCTCTGTTTCCCTAGTAACTATACTTATGATTTCCGAATTCACGCTAAGTTTGCATCTTTCGAGTTCCCTTTCCAGTAAGTAGATTTGTACCCTCCCTCCCTCCCCACTACACCCCCTCCCCCCGTTGAAGTAGATTATTCTACCCTCACGAAAATTGTTTTAACCCTGCGTATATTCACTGGTTGATTAGTGCCTTAGACACACCGGTTTTGACTCGTTGGTAACTCCCTTTGCTTTTCTGTACAGGCTGATATATGTACCTTTAATACAAGGACCCTTTCCAATAATTCTCCAAGGTTCTGTTCTTACACTTCTCTTTTTACTGTAGATTTTAAAAGTGTGTACGTAAGCATTCCATCGTTTTATGGATAACTTTTTTTTCCTGGAAACTTTCAAACACTTTGCTCTTCTTTCTTAAGGATAATTACCCATAACAACGTCCCAAACTCTCTTGTAGACAAAACATTAATCCTAATAGGTAATATCCTCAAAATTCTTTTCTTGGAAATAGGTGTCTCTCTCATGGGAAAATTGTCGGTATCATCTTTGGACAAACTCTCCCCCGCATGACAATGGCTGTGAGGTGTAGACATGTTTTTGTCCGTGGTTTTTGTTCTCGTTTTTATTTTTGGTAATTCCTTTTAGCAGCCCGAGACGTTTGCATTGCAAGACCTGAGGATTGCGTAGGTGCAGTGTGCCTTGCTATGGCAGTGTGTGTAAACAACTGTTGGATGCCAAAATGCTTGAATGCCATTCTGCCGTGGAAGGCATCGCTGCTGCTTGTATGGGCTTCCAAACGTGCATGGTCGGGAATGTTAGGTTTCCCTTTCCTTTCTTTATAATGAGTACATTTCGAATCGAACTTCAACGTTTTTACCCTTCATTTTCCGCTTCCGAGGGGGTAGCATGCGGTGCGTGAATGGCTGGGTATGGTATGGGGGACACAGGGGATTGGACTGGGTTTGGGCCACGGCTGAACGGGTACATAGGCTTAGGGTCCTCGATGTAGTAGGGAAAGGTGCTAGATCCTTGGCATACGTAGAGTGTTTTGGCTGATTTGGTCAATGTAGTCAGTTGATAAGAGATTTGATACGGTTCATTACGTCAGAGCACTTCTAAGGTTAGATTTAGTGGTAACCGAGATAGACAGAATAGAGCAAGATACTAGTCTAGAATTTACCATTAGCCGAAAGGCAATAGTAAGATTACATGGCGAATAGGTATAAAAGAAATCAATATTACGGCAAGTCATTGTGCATATAAGAAAAAAAAATGCGGTTACGTAAATAAAATAAAACAGTCAAACGTAGAAAGATTACTAAGCATGGAACAGGCATTATTGGCAGAACAGCATCTCAGCATAATAAATGTTGTCAGAATATCAGCATCTGCTTTTACTGATCTCTTGGTGTTCCAGTTGTAAATGTGTTTGTTTAGTTGTTATGTATATTTCTTGCATCACTTTTTATTTGTTTGTTTGTTTAATGTTGTTGTAATCAGTGTTGGTCTAAACGATAGTCAAAGTTATATATAGTTAGAGTTAAATTAGTGCACTGATGTAATTATGGGAATGATGCTATCAATGATAATATTTTGTTATAATAATGGTGTTAATGATTATTGATGATTATGATGATAGCGATGGTGATAAATATAATCATTACAATGATGATAATGACAATGTTTATGAAAGTGATGATGATGATGATGATGAAATATGATTATACGAATTGTCATTATCTTATTATCATTATTGTTGTTGTTGTTGCTGTTGTTGTTGGTGTTATCATTATCATTATTACCATCATCGTCAATATCATTATTATTTTCATTATCATTACTATCATTATAATTGTTATTACTATTATTGTTATTATTATCATCATCATCATTATAATTTTTATTATTATCATCACTATTATTTTTATTATTATTTTCATTATTATTATTGTCATTATCATCATCATTATCATTATTATCATCATTACTATTAGTCATCCTTGTTACCATGAATACATTATTTTTAACTTTATTATTATCATTATCATTATCATTATCATTATTTTGTCATTATTGTTACCATTACCACCCTTCTTATGATAAACATTATGATTATTATCATCACCATCATCATCATTATTTTTATCACTATAATGATTATCATTACTACTATCATTACTATCATTATCACTAGCGGTACCATCAGTATTACCATCATCACCATTATAATAATTGCTAGGACTGTAATTGTTATATATATTAATATATTGTGTTATCAGGATCATTGTTGTTATCCTCATTATTATTGTTACTACTATTAATATAATCTTATCAATTGTATTATTAGTTTTGTTAAGATTGATATTATAGTTATCATTGTTATTATTACCATCTGCAGCATCATTATCATTACTTTTGTTATGATTGTTATCATTATCATTCTTATTGTTTATATTTTTATCATCATTTTCTATTAACAGTATCATTATCATCAATGATGACAGAATTATTATTATCATCATCAAGTATTTTTTTATTATCATTTTATCATTTTTATTATCATCCTTTTTATCATCATTACCATCATAATTACTCTTATCATCAATATCATCGTTACTATTGCCTTTATCATTATCACCATTACCATCATAATCATCATTATCATTATTGTTATCAACATTGCTAATGATAATGGTGACGCAATTCAT
>NW_028234437.1:20847002-20854502 GCF_977035675.1 Penaeus japonicus | reverse complement strand
TAAAATGTAAGAAAGAAAGGAAAAAAAGACAAACAAGACTCTGGCTAAAGAGCTGACGAGTTGGCGAGGAATCTTGAATACGTTTTTTGCCTCAGGTTGGTAGGCCTGATCAGAATCTTCAACAATGATTTAGTTGTTTTTGCGGTGTTATCCAGATTATCTGATTATTTTTTTCGGAAATTTGCAAAATATTCACAGCTGTTATTCAGATCATTCGATTCTCCGTTTTCGAAAATTCGAAAATATCTACTTTAGCCTTTCGTAGGAAATCCTGGTAAAGATTTTTCGCCAAAGATACTTTAATCAGAGTACAAGAAGTTATACTTAGCCCTTCTAATCTCAGAATGTTAGTTCTAGGTAAATAAATAATATATATGTCATGTATAAATAATTAATTTCATGTATTAAGAATGATATATGAAACTTACCACATCGCACTGGGATAACTGTAAGACATATCTATATGATGAATAGAAGCAACAGAAGACTGCTGCCCGTATGCAGCTTACAGCAATCACGTCCCTGGAATCGCTACACCCTGGCTGATAGAACTGCAGTGTATTTTCTAACCGTTTTAGAAGTGCAGTATTCGCAAAACAGTTTGCTTCCTGACATGGATTTTGTCTCCATTTTGACCCGAACCTCTATCGTAAAAGAATATATTTAAATCAGATTTTTTTTTTGTATCAAGAAACGGTCAGTTCACATTATTAAAACAAAAAGCAATGTCGATAGTACTCACATACTAAATACGGTTGGAAAATTAGCCTTCACGCCCTTGTCGCCCCTGTCCTAAACTATCGTACTCTCTCTCCCTTCTTCAGATTAGGTACTTCCTTGCCAGACGTAAGTTCAAAGAGGCCCTAAAACCCTATGATGTAAAAGACGTTATTGAACAATATTCCTCGGGTCATGCAGATCTCCTTACAAGAGTTAAATACCTGCATGGGAGGTGAGTTAGCAAATCCAGCTTTAAGAATCCGAAATCGGTTTAGAGTAGTCCGCCTAGATTCGTAAAATATGCATCTCGTTTTCTCTCTCTCCTTATTTTGTTTCACAGAGAAGTATCATTTGGACTTGACGGAAGTATGTGATGACATACCCTCCCTTTTTCCCTCAAGTTTGATGTATGCAGTTATGCTACAGATATGTAATACATGTTATAAATGGAAAGTAGTCCCTGGGTCTATGTGCTTTAACCTGGCATGTAAGCAGATCATGATTTTGCGAATATGACGGATGCTGTACAAAGATCAGTTTCTCGGCTGTTTTACGAATTATTTGGGCGACATTAGAAATAACAAATATATGACGGTTTTTCACACCATAACTGCTTCTTTTCCCCATATTATTTCATTGAAATGAACATTGATTCTACACAGTGTATGAATTTATTGGGCACGTTCTTTCGCCTATTTCAACACTCTTATAATCATTATTCCTCTCGAAACTAGACCATATAAGTAACAGTAGAAGTAGCCTTGCAATATCCTTAAACTTTCTTTTCTTTCTCACTCTTCTTCTTTTCTCTTATAATGTGCATGGCATTCTGGGGGTACCGAATGGGTAGCTATTTGAATGTTAGTTTCAATGTTGAATTGTTCTCTACATCTATATTTGTTTACTTTCTTTTCTCCTTATTTGATCTTGCATAATTAACCTTTACTTTAATAAGATTCCAGATTGATTTCCTATCCTCTTCTTAAGCGCCGTGTGTGTAGCAGGAAAGAAATGTGTGTATAGAAATACTGCAATGGAATTTTCTTTTATTTAATCAAATAAAATAGGGATGGAAGACTACTTCGATGCCAGGGCTTAACATTAAACGATTTATAAAAAAAACAAATACTGCAGACATAATTCACCATAGACATTACGACATACAGAGTAATTATGTGAAAATGGAGATACAGTTCCAGCCTATGATACCCTTTCCATAATATTTAAATTACTGTACTTTGAACACATGGTTAAATTCTGACATGACGACACGTTTTTAGCTGACTCATGGAACAAGACATAGGCTTACTTTCTTACTGACTTGTTATATATATGTTCTATTGACATCTTAACTGCATGATGGAATGAACGCATGCAAAACCAACGATATATTTGTTGTTAAAGCATGACTGCATATTTTTCCCATGTATATTTGATGGTGTTTGTTTTCAGTATGTATAAAAATATACCTCGCTATACTAGCAGTGTAGAGGATTAAGCAGTGCAGATGCATTGCGTAAATAGCTGAATCATGGATGCGATGTCCTTGAATGTGAGTTAGGAAATTCACCCTTACAACAATTTCCACACAATCTATTCCCTACACATTGATTCCATCTCTTTCTAACCCTTTGACTACGTCTTCTATTGAACTTATTGTTACATACATACATATGTTAATAGCTAGAAGTATTGTTGAATATGTAAATATATGTATACTATACCATTCCGAATCTTTGAAATGCTTCTCAAAAAATATCAGACTTTTTTTTAGTCTTAATTAGCCTTTAATTTGTTGCCAGCAATATAGAATTTTGACTACATAGCTAAAGAAGTACATCCAGTGATCGTGATTATGTGTTGACGCTCTCCACCCATACCTCCAGATTAGACCAGATTCTCGGGAAGCAGGGGTCAAAAGCCAAGGATGTTTACGAGTCGAAAATCTGCCTTGCGTCTAGGATTGTCAAGGTAGAAAGACAGGTGAGGGAAAGGGGCTTAACGAGATCTACCTCTATTACTTTTTATTAAGGTTGTGTGTATTTTTATTGTGTTTTTTTTATGAGTCATTGTTGTGGAAATGTGTGTTTTGTAGAACTAGATAATATGCGAATCGGTTGTCGTTTTTTCATATTCGATTTATTAAAATCAAAACTGATAGTTTCCGTAAGAAATGTATTTATATACTAGTATGTTTTTGCCTATTAAAAATGCTGATGTTTGTGAAAGAAAAAATATATATATTATCTAAATAATCTTCCTTGGTAGTGAGCATTAAAAAATATAAAACAATGCCACCCTAGTACATTGCGAAACCCACTTCCAGGTCGACGATATTGAATCCAAGTTGGATCAGCTGATCGACCTGTACATGGAGGACCGCAAACGTCTATTAGCGCTGCCTTCAGCTGTCTCCTCTGTGCCTCTTGCTACTCCTTCTTCTGCGCCGCCTCCGGGTTCCCCAGACAGCAACAGCAGTGGCCCGACCACCTCTCACGCCCCTGCCTCGGGAACCCCGCTGACAGCTCCGTCGTCTTCCCTTGCTGTGAGTTGCCGATGAGTAATTTTACCATTTTGGTGTTCTGAGTGTTCTTCGTCTATGGGCGTTTTGTTTACCTTGAAGTTTGTTGTTGTTTGTTGAACTGAAGGTAATGTTTAATTTCATTTTAAGGAAGAATGTTGAGGGAGAATGTTTCCCTACTGGGGATAGGAAAGGATATATTCATTGTGTGTGTGTGTGTGTGTGTGTGTGTGTGTGTGTGTGTGTGTGTGTGTGTGTGTGTGTGTGTGTGTGTGTGTGTGTGTGTGTGTGTGTGTGTGTGTGTGTGTGTGTGTGTGTGTGTGTGTGTGTGTGTGTGTGTGTGTGTGTGTGTGTGTGTGTGTGTGTGTGTGTGTGTGTGTGTGTGTGTGTGTGTGTGTGTGTGTGTGTGTGTGTGTGTTCAACTGCTTATGTTTGTATGCAAATATATGAATACTTTATGTCTCGTATATGAACTTTGAAAGAGAAAGGGGTTTCAAATGAAAATACAATTCATATATAGACAGATATACTGAAATTGCACTGAAATGCTGAAACAAAACAAGAATCTATTTCAGACTGAAAATGGATGTTTGTGCGATCTATATATCTATTTAGATTTAACAAAATAATCATATGTTTGTCGACTACTGAATGAGTTATAGTTATTACTAACACTAATTTTGCATGGCCACCCTAATGCAATCTAACATATGCAAAGCTCATCCACATGTTTACACATAGTTTATGGACAATTGACACTTACAGCATATTCACGCAAACACGCACGCTAACACTGGTATGTACAATCATGCCCATATGCTATACACACAGACACACATGTATGCATATATTCTAAATAGGTTTATGCATGTATTTATTCATAATCACCAGTATGCACACACGTGGATAACGACATGTGCTTTGACTTATTATATGCATAGACTACTGTGGATATTTCTCACCCTCTCTCTCTCTCTCTCTCTCTCTCCGCTCATATATATAATATATACCGTTTTTCTGGATATTTCTCACCCTCTCTCTCTCTCTCTCTCTCTCTCTCTCCTCTCTCTCTCACCCTTCTCTCTCTCTCTCTCTATCTCGCCTCCTCTCTCTCTCTCTCCTCTCTCTCTCTCTCTCTCTCTCTCTCTCTCTCTCTCTCTTCTCTCTTCTCTTTCTCTTCTCTCTCCTCTTTCTCTTCTCTCTCTCTCTCTCTCTCTCTATCTCTCCGCTCTCTTCTCTCTCCCTCCCTCTCTACCTCCCCTTTCCCTCCTTCCTCCCCCACCACCCTCCCTCTCTCCTCTCCCTCCCCTCCCCTCCCTCCCTTCCTCCTCGCTCCCTCCTTCCTACTCCCTTTATCCTTCCTCCCTTCTCACTTTTCCTTCCTCCCTCCTTCCCTCTCCCTCCCTCATATTAAAATCCTCCTCCCTTCCTCCCTCTCACTCTCTCTCTCTCTCATATTTATATAAATATATATTTTATATATATTATATATATATAAATATCTATACATAAACCATCTATATGTGTACCCACACATACACACACCCACACTCACGCACACCACACACACACACACACACACACACACACACACACATATTATATATATATTATAGACATATTCATATATATGTGTAACACACCATACACACACACAACACTAACCACACACACCACACACACACAAACACACTCACACACACACATATTATATATTATACATACATATAAATATACTATATATATATACATACCTATATATTATATATTCATATTATATAATATATATATTATATTATTATATTTATAATACACACACATTGTGTGTTTGTGTGTGTGTGTTGTGTGTTGTTGTGTGTGTTGTGTGTGTGTGTGTAGAAAATATATACTATTATATATATATATATATATATCTATTCTATAATATAAAAATATATATATATTTATATATATTATATATACACATACATCATATATATAATATACCATTAAAGTTTTATAACTAATTTATCTATCTATATTATCTATAATCATCAAAATCTATCTATCTATCTATCTATCTATCTTTTATCTATCATAATTATCTATATAATCTTTCAAATTTATTTATCTTATAAAATATTTAATATATATATTTTATATATATATTTATATGAGTGTGAGTTGTGTTGTGTGTGTGTGTGTGTGGTGTGTGTGTGTGTGTGAGTGTTATGTAGCTGGGTGGTGGTTCTGCGAGTATGTATGTGTGTGTGTGTATGAGTGATGTGAAAGTGTGGTTGGTGTGTGTGTGTGTTGTTGGTATACATAATTATATATATATATATATATATCTATATTATTATATATTATATATATATATATCTTCTAATGTACACATTACTTATATACCTATATAATATATATTATAAATATATATATATATTATATATTATATACATGCATTTATATATATATATATATATATATATATATATAATATATATATATATATATATATACATAGTATATACATATATATGTTTATAAATAATATATATAGATATATATATAATATTATATATATATATATATTTTTTGGTGTGTGTGTGTGTGTGGGTGTGTGTGTGTGTGTGTATGTATATATATATATATATATATATATATTATTTTTTTATATTATATATATATATATATACTATATATATATATATATACATATTTATACATATATATTACATATTATTACATATATATATATATATATATATATATAATATATGTATATATATATATATATATATAATCTATTATAGATATATATTAACACACACACACACACACACACATTATATATTATTTAATATATTATATATATTTATATATATATATTATATATATTTAATAAAATATATATATATATATATATATATAAGTATTTATATATATTATATACATATATTTACATATATATATATATTATATATATAATATATATATATTTATATAAATATATGTTATATATATTATATATATATTACATATATATACATATATATATATATATATATATATCATATTATTAATATATATATATTATCTATAATATATATAAATATACATAAATATATATACATATAATATATATACATATATATATATTTATATATATTTATATTATATATATATATATATATATGTATATAAAGTGTGTGTATGTATTATCTATATATATATATATATATTCTTTATATATATTATTTATATATATTGTATGTATGTATATATATATATATAATATATATATATATATATATATAATCATATAGAAATTTAAAATTATATGTATGTATGTATATAAATATCATATATCTATAAAAATATATATATATATATATTTATATAAATATTATATATGTATATAATTTAATATATTTATATAAATATATATAAATTATATATATTATATTCATCTATCTAAATCTATTTTATTTATCACACCTTTTCTCTCTCTCTCTCTCTCACTCTCTCTTCTTCTCTTCTCTCTCTTCTCTCTCTCTCTTCTACTCTCTCTCCTCTCTCTCTCTCTCTCTCTCTCTCTCTCTCTTCTTACTCTCTCATTCACTCACTTCTCACCCCCCCCCCCCCTTCCCTTATCCCTTATGTAATGTACCTCAGCCTTAAACATTTCACACAAAGAATTAGTGATTAATGTTGTAAAATAGCGTTTAGTTTGTTTAATACGAAGTCAATAGGTAAATAGGAGTATATTGTCTGACATTTGAATTTATAAGCACACACTGCCAGTCGCATATTGAGGTATATTTAAAGACTTCTAGTGCCTGGAACCTTAATTATCTCCTGATATGTGATAGATTGCAATAGTTGGTCTTTTGCTTTCCGTTAGCATCTCCTCTGTTTCAGGTTGTCTCATACCTCTACCTGAGAGCGTTGAAGATTACATAGATCAACATTATATTACAGATATAGCAGACTTATGGCAATCCATTTCTACCATGATGTTGCTCTTTAGTGCACAAGAGAAATGAGTAAGGTAGAATACCCTTTTTAGATTGCCATATTTTCTGTTTCAGGTATTGCCATATAAATGAGTTTCTTGATAGAATGTAGTTTTTTATCAGAATGGAAACTTCTGTATGATTGAGAGGGCGCAATATCAGTGACCAACTCAATCATGCCTCTCTAAACAGATTTTTAAACCAAAATTGATGTGATGTGCCTACATTCTAAATCCACCACTGCAAATTATATTCAGTTTAAGA
>NW_028234437.1:20832002-20837002 GCF_977035675.1 Penaeus japonicus | reverse complement strand
AAAAGACATGTAAAAAGAATTCAATTCTTTTTACTATTTTGATGTACTAGCAAATTCTGTTTATGGCACTTATAATATACTGAAGAAAAGTAGACACAAAAATAATGACGGCTGTCTTATAACATTAATAAATGGATCAATAACAAAGGTAGACATTTTTAAATAGCAAGGTAGACATTTTGAAAGAGCAAGGACTACATGCATGTGAAATATCACCAAGCTGTGAAAATCATATGTGACTGAAATCTGATTTATTGGCATTCATTTATATATCAACCTATTTTTTTTTAAGTTACAACAGCACTCTGTTATTTGTGTGTGTGTGCATGCATATACATGTGTGTTTTTGTATGTGTGTGCGGGTGTGTTTTTGTGAATGTACGTGTGCATATGTATTCGTTTGTCTGCACGTGTTCTTGTGTGTGTGTGTGTGTGTGTGTGTGTGTGTGTGTGTGTGTGTGTGTGTGTGTGTGTGTGTGTGTGTGTGTGTGTGTGTGTGTGTGTGTGTGTGTGTGTGTGTGTGTGTGTGTGTGTGTGTGTGTGTGCATGTGAGAGAGAGAGAGAGAGAGAGAGAGAGAGAGAGAGAGAGAGAGAGAGAGAGAGAGAGAGAGAGAGAGAGAGAGAGAGAGAGAGAGAGAGAGAGAGAGAGAGAGAGAGAGAGAGAGAGAGAGAGAGAGAGAGAGAGAGAGAGGAAGAGTGTGTGTGTGTGTGTGTGTGTGTGTGTGTGTGTGTGTGTGTGTGTGTGTGTGTTTGTGTGTGTGTGTGTGTGTGTGTTTGTGTGTTTGTTTGTGTGTGTGTGTGTGTGTGTTTTTGTGCATATTTGCAAGTGTGCTTTCAACCAGTCTTTTGAAACATTGCTTTGTCTAAAAAATTACTAAAAACAATCTCTTAAATTGATTTCACTTTGATATGTATTGTGATATTGTACAGGATAAACTCATGGTCTGTACATTACAACACGACTAATGTATCTGAATACAACTGTTCTTAAATTTATTTTTGACTGAGCAGTTGAGGGATGAGTCACCTTTTCTTAGTATAAGTATTCATTTACTTAGATCATTAGTCACAGAAGTTATTTTCAGCAATTTTCTTAATAAAATAATTAATTAATCTTGGAATAAATCTACCTCTATACATATATCAAAATGAAATTCCATATATTTCCTAGATAATGAATGTTTTATTCATTGTGAATAATGGTCAATAATTTTTCATCACTATGTACTTTCCTCATTCACTTAAGTATTATCCTGTAATGATATTTAACAAAACTGATTTACTTGTTACTACTTTAATGATTTTTGTACAATAGCTACCATATAGCAAGAAACATGTTTAATTTATGGTAATGACTTCTTTAGATGGTTTTATAATTAATATCCCACTGGTATATGTATGTTTTGCAGACTATTTCTGTTTTAAAATTTACATCTTTGTTGCTTGCATCCATCTTATTAATGCTCCAGTATCACTGCTGTTATTAGAAATAACAAAAAGTTGAAATTGTGGCTACTATTGATAGTGTGCTAGATACAGTATTCCATTACAGTACAAATACTGCAGTTTACATAAGGTCAAACAATGTGTCTATGCACATTTTGGGTTCATGAATTGTATATGCATATAATCGTCATTTCCTCTCATATACAAAACAGCCAATCAAATTTTATTGATGTATTAAAAAAATATCAGTGATCTGAAGATCTTGCTCCTGTTCTCATAAAAAAATTAAATGTCACCACTCCCATAAAGTGGCATAAAAAAGTTACAATCACTTAATAATACTCACAGGAGAAAAAAAAAACTTTTAAACGGAAATGTGTTAAGGCTTACGTTTGTCTTTCATGTTCATTACTCTCAAAAATCACAATATTTCATCATCACATTTTCTTGTATTCTTTCACACTTTTCACGGTAAGTCATATATAATCATAGACTATATATATACAGTTTAAAAAAAATATATATATATATATATTAGCGGATTTTATAAACAGCCACTTTGATACATACTAGTGAGGATTCTAAAAAAAAACTTAAAAAAAAAAAATTAGTTAGATTTCATGCTTTATACACATAGACAAAATTCAATAGTAAATTTAATAGCTCTTACAAGAAGCAGTTTAAAAATAATTCCTCAAATCTGCACGCCCTAGCAAATACATAAGAAATTTTTACGCAAGTTAAGAAAATAGATCAGTTAGTAATGGCAAGGATAGCTTTTATATTCATCTTTTTTTCTATTAAGGAAGAAAAAAAAACAAGACAGGCAGCTTTATATTATGCTCCTTCAAGGCAAGCTAATTTGGGCCTAATGTTTCTGTTGATTATGGCTCAATATCCTATTTGATTATCTCACATTATAACATCATAAAGTTTACCTTCTTTAGCATGTTGCCCCTTCCAGCATATCTGTATTAGATAGAAGTCTACATTTTTGGTAAAAGACTTATTGTCATTTAAATATTAAGACTATACTTTTTTCACATACTGTTCCATATTTTCTCTTATCTTAGATTATACAAAAAGCATAATATCTGTTTGAAGAATTATATTTCTGAGCAGAATCTGAAGTGCCTAATCTAAGAACAAAAGTTTTAGTTTTCATAATCTTACAAATCATTTTATAAAATATTAGCCTGTATCATTTTGGATTTATTTTTTTCAAATCTGGTGAAAATTAAGTTTTGCAAAATATCTTAATTTAAAGTGCCTCATGAATCTTAGCTAAAGTAATCCACCATAGCATTATTTGTCTCTAACACTATGTAATAGAAAGATATAAATTTCATCAAATATGAAATGTTTGAGAAAAACTATCACATGTTTCAGAAGCAATGATGGAGTTTTTCACATTCTTTTTGAAATACCCATATAGAAAATCAACATGTATCATATTGTCTGTCCAAAACTTTTAAAGAGTATTACAAATCAGATTTCTTTCATAAATACTGAATTAAAGAGATATTTTCTGTAATTAAACCAACAGCAATGTCTGAAGAAGGTAGACTTTGTTTTCCAGTGTGTGCAGCCCTTCCCCTTGCTTCTATTGTTATGTATTGACATAAAAAATTACATCAACCCATATGGGTTATTGATATTTCATTATCTGTATATATGGAGATTTTTTTCCTTTTTTGAGTTAGTAAACTAGTGGTCAAGATATTGGGAACATACCCAAAAATAGGTCACTTTTACAAATCACATCTGTTGTTAAATTTTATAAGGTCTTTTCAAATGGATTGTTCTTGATACAAGCAAGTAAAAAAAAAAAGAAAAATAAAAAAAAAATACCTGATGTGGTCTACAGTCTATTGAAAAGGAAATTATGATGATATGTTGAGTAAAGATAGGTTATTCATGATGTATTAATTTATGATCAGGTGTGTATGTTATCAATATATTTTCAGAATAATACTACGGAAGATTTAGTTGCTTTTAAAACATTGTAGAGAACATTGTTAATTTAGTTGCCTAGCTATTGTTGTTATCTTGTTATATTGTTATTCATTTTAGTATTATATAACATGCTTTCAGTGAAATTCTGTCAAATACGAAAAAGAAAAGAGAAAACTGCTTCCAAATTTTGCTCATGGCACATAAAAAAGTTTAAAAAGGTAGAGCTAAGTTGTTGTACAAGTTATTAATCAGCAAAGCTAAAGGTTTAAACTTAAAGGTGCCAGGGTTGTGGACAATTAATGTTTATTTCATTTGTTAAAGTACAACTTTTATTTTCAATTTCTGTCCGAAATGGTACCCAAATTGTTAAGGGACACAAATATAAAGAGCAGATGCCACATCCTCCTAGGTGACAGACTGCTGCGCCTGCCATATCACATGTTACAAAGTTCTACTATAGCTTCATTAGCCAAATTTTGTTACATTTGCTGGCATCTCCTATAAGAAGGCACATTGTACCATAGACCATTTTCACTTTGTAGAAAGGCTCTCAGTTATGGAAGCAATATATACAAGCTGATTAGCATGTATAATATATGAATATTATAATATTCACTGTTTGGTTATTGTGAATACTATATTTGCCAAATAAAGATTTTGCAATCAATAAACAGATTTTGTTCCTTTTGATTACATTCATATACAGCATATACTAATTCAGGTTATTTATAGGGTTATGTAATATGTATTCATTCTTTCATTAATTACTGTATCATACAGTAAGGAGAGTGAATGAGTTCCTTAAGCCAATACAATGTCTTTTTGATAATCATCTGATACTGAATACAATTTTCTATTACAGAAACAAATAAGTAAATTACTCTTTGATGAGTCAACTTAATGATTTTCTTTCTTCCATCTTAAAAGAATCTAAATTGGATATATTTGTTTACAATAGGATTTGCTCTAAATAAGATTTCTTGTGTGTTATTTCTGATATGTATTATCAAGATACCACAAACAAAAATAAACAAAAACTTCAGGTACAAATGCAATTACACAATCAATAGTCTTTTATCAATCAAATAACATAAAAAAATATTAACTTTTGTCATAAAATACCCATGAAAAAATTTCTTTGTAATGTGATGACTGGGACATTAAATAGCAGCATATCACAATATTATGGTTATACTCTTCTTTGTTAATGTCCTATGCTATATATTTCTGATGAAAATACCAACAAATAAGTGACTACAGTTTATCTACTGTAGAATTTCTAAAGGCTAGGTGATATTGCTTTGGTTAGTGATAATCTATAAGTCAAAATAACTGTATGTTACAGATAATTCTACAAAGAAAGATTTTATCACCCTTTCTATGGATCTTTGTACATCCAAATTTATGAATATAATACAATATAATACCTGAAAAAAATAATCATAAGAACCTAGAATTTATCATTTCGATCACATTGCAATAACAGCAGCATAACAATCAACAGGAAAAAAAGAACAGAAAATTACAACTTTGGTAAAACATATTTTCCCTCAATACTAGTTAATATTTGGAACCTTGAATCCTTGTGTATAATGTGG
>NW_028234437.1:20824502-20827002 GCF_977035675.1 Penaeus japonicus | reverse complement strand
GGTCATTATGTTCGCTACACTTAGTGTGATATAATTATTAGTTTTATATAAAAGAAATAACCATCCCTAATGAAAATAAATTAGGAGATGGTGAGGAGGAAGGATACCTAATTTGGTGAATATCATGGCAATTATAGTCATTTAAATTGCCATTAGCATCATAAGACATTAATTGAGTTATCATTCATAATGTAAAAGAGAACACAGCAATCCCCTAACTTCAAATATGACATGACTACCATTGACTCCAACATGTTGCCCTCATCCTCATGCCAAAAACTTGTTTGGCATGTACATTTTGCCTCTTGTCCACAATGGGTTAACATCACTAAATTTCCTTTTATCATTTATTCTCTTGCTATTTTTTTACTAACTGGAACTTAACATAATATCACAAAATGTTGCTTTAAAAGCTAGACAACCTATCAGATATGTTAACAAAATCTTTCAACTGAAGTCACATTTTATGTGGCAAATTCTCTATCACTTTCTTTGGTTAAATACTGTGAACGATGATAACAACAAACAGTATGAAACATTACCTCACATCTCTTCTCTCATAAAAAATACACGATACAGAGAAGGTTAAATTATACTCATTCAGCAGTATTTACACAAATCATTGTAATTTACTGTTAAAAAACAATCATTTAGTAAAAGTTACAGCACCTCTATTCTTACAACCAGCATCACAATACAACTGGAGTGAGTGATTATGTTAAGTGCCATTTGACATTTTGAGGAACTTAAGTACAAGTTTTTGATCAAAGTTAAAGAACCATAGACCAAAATATCACCCACACAAGAAAATCGCTTACAATCCCGTTTATCATGAATGCATATGAATATCTGGCGGCCACCACTTCTTGCTCCAGGTGAAATTTCCTATCTTGAGGTATATTGCGAATCAATCTGAAATAGTGGAGTGTTTATAGATTACCTACATAAAAATGCAAACTTTCACCTAAATTTCAATACAAGCCATATATAAAAATTACCTTTTACCTCCAGTACATATATCATTAATAGGCTGGCAAGTATATAAATTCCCCATTATATAAATTCTTGATTAATTGTATTCTTCTAGTTACACAAATAATCGTTTTTGTTCATAATACATGCCATCTTAAAAAATGTTCTCAAAATGTCTACTCACATTATACTGCCCTTCTTAACCCTTTCTTAGGCTTTTAGAATATATTTTTACTTACCAACTACTTACTATTTTTGTCATGTATCTATAATTTCCATTACATAGTGCAAAAGAAATCTATTTCCTTAGAAAAACTAAATATAAAACAGAAAATAATTAACAAATAAATTAATAACCAAATAAAGATAAACACATATATGAGATTGAATAACTTCAAGATGCAAGAGATGTAAGTAACACCTTTTGATTAATTTACAGAATTACAAGATTTAATTGAAATGTTAAGTGAAGTTATTTAGTCTCTTATATAACCTTGTCTTCTTTTGTCAATATGAACATTACTCAGCTAATAAACTAAAAGCTACTCACCAAAATTATTGTAATTCTGGGTGTAACTTGATTTTTCTTTTCTTCTTTCCTTCTTTGAGAAAGGACACTGCCTTCTTATCCCAGGTTCTGTACTGCAGTGCCTTTAATGCTGTGTATTCTGAGGGTCAAATTATATTACATTTCAGTGTTCCCTTTAGCTCAATATTTGGTTAACAAGATGAAAATGTCAAAAGTATTTGAAAGAAAATTGGAAAGAAAAATAAATCAACTTTACAATTCATCAGCAAACTTACTGAAATGCAAGTTGACTTAAATATTTTAGAAAAATAATTAATGACTTCAGCTGTAAAGTGTAACACAAAATCCTTACAAAATAAACAATTGATATTGCAGGTTCTCTAATAATTGTTTGTTGTTTCATAAAAAAGGATCCAATATTTGAAAGATAAACCAATGATAACAACAACAATCAGAAGCAATCTTACCATTCTCTTCTCTAGCCAGATTCAAAGTCAGGTACTTAGTAGTGACACTTCTCGCTGCTGCTGGCTCTACGCAAGGCAGCTCTTCCAGGGGCAACACAGCCTCTCCTATAATGCAGTCAGCTTGGACACGATGAAACATCTTCAGCACAAATAGAAGATGGCCACCAGACTTAGTGCCAGTGTCAGTATGGCTGATGAGGCTGTGAAGGCAGTAAAATGTATTGGTTGTTCAATAAGGTATTGGCAATACATTCTAATTCTAATCTTATTTACAATTTAGCTTTATAAATTGTATGTTAGGATTCTAGAGGATGATAACCCTTTCTAATGCAATTCTTATGTATGCAGAATAACATCCAATCTTTATTCATTCAAAAATAAAACCATCCTTTCTTTAACCAAATTAACTTTTACATAAAAAAAAAATGAAACTAACTAATTTACCCACAATTCAAATGATTCCTTATACACTGGAGCCTCATTCTTCTTCTGTATCTTCGTTTTCTGATTACTGACATTTGGGAACCACTCA
>NW_028234437.1:20810636-20813136 GCF_977035675.1 Penaeus japonicus | reverse complement strand
AACCCTGGGAAGAACTTTTATCCTGCCAAGAAAACAATGTTTTTTTTCTAATCTTGTTTTATCCCCCCTCCTCTTTTACCCCTTCCCCCTCTCTCTTTCTACCTTTCTCTCTCTCTTTGTCTCCCTTTCGTCCTCCCTCCCTCCCACCCTTCCTCCCTCCCTACTACCCTTTCTCCCTATCTTCCTCCAACCCATCCTCCCATCCCCCACCCACCCTCCCTCTTTATTATCCCTCTCTCTCTCTCTCTCTCTCTCTCTCTCTCTCTCTCTCTCTCTCTCTCTCTCTCTCTCTCTCTCTCTCTCTCCTCTTCCTCTTTTCTCTTTCTCCTCCCCCTCTTTTCTCTGTCTCCTTCTTCTTTCTTTCTTTCTTTCCTCCTCCTCCTTTCTCTGTCTTCTCCTCCTCCTTCCTTTCTCTGTCTTCTCCTCCTCCTTCCTTTCTCTGTCTTCTCCTCCTCCTTCCTTTCTCTGTCTCCTCCTCCTTTTCCTTTCTCTGTCTTCTCCTCCTCCTTTCTTTCTCTCCCCTCTCCCTCTCCAAATCAATGAATTATCGTAATCTAACCCGTCGCAGAACAAAGGGTTCTTTCTCTTTATTTTTAACTTCATCGAAACCCCTTTTTTGGTTGTCTTTATTCTTTCAAAGAGTGTAAAGAGTATGGGGAGGGGGTGGAAAATAATGGTATAATAATTGTATATTAGGATAAATAGTTTTTGTATTAACGATAATGATAATAGTAATGATAATAGTGTCAACATTAACGATTGATAATCATATATATAATAATATTAATGATGATGATAGTGATAACAATAATGATAACGATAATGATGATAATAATAATTATCATAATAATAGTAATGATAATAACAGTGATTGAAATGATACTGGTAATATCAATGATGATAAAAAAGAATGATGAATAAAAGACAATGATAAAAATCAATAACAAGATAATAATAACAACACCAATTAAAAAAAAAAAAAAAAAAAAAAGAGATCACCAACAATTTCAACAACAGCAACACTAATGATAACAAGGCTAATAAAAACAACAGTAACAACACTGATGATAACATAAAACAGGGAAAATAAGGCATCATTTCCAGCCAATGTTACACATCTCTGGAATAAAAAAAAAAAAAAAAAAAAAAATCCTTTTGCAAGTCAGACCACAATACCTGTTTAAACGTAGAAAATAAGGAGCTGTGTTTTATTTATGTATCAAAAGAAAAGGAGGGGAGAGGAGGATGGAAGAGGGGGGAAGGGGAGAAAGGAAGGTGAGAGGGGGGGGGGAGGTGGGGGGGAGGATGATGAGGAGGAAGAGAAGGAGGAGGGTGGTTAGAATATGGATAGATAGAGAGATAGAGGGGTAAAGGGAGAGACAGAGAGAGAGAGAGAGAGAGAGAGAGAGAGAGAGAGAGAGAGAGAGAGAGAGAGAGAGAGAGAGAGAGAGAGAGAGAGAGAGAGAGAGAGAAAGAGAGAGGAAGAGGGGAGAAAAGAGGAGAGATGAGGAGAGAGGAGAGAAGAAAAGAAAGAGAGACAGCAGAGAGGCTTATCTCTCTATTCGTTTCTCTCCCTCTCTCTATTTTTTCTCTTATCTCTTGCCTCTATCCCCAATCTATCTTCAATCTATCTAAATATTCACGTAAACGATGATACACCATACAAAAGAGAAATACAACACATTTTTGTTTCACAACACACACCAGGGACGATTCAAAAAAAACCATCCCCCACATGTATCAGGGAACCCCGCGCAAATTGCCCCTTGTTGACCGGAGAAGCGGCGAGCGACATAATCATTTCCGGCCGAGTGTTTTCCACACCTCGGCTATGTGATGTTTTGGAGGGTAATTCTTTGGGGAAAAAGTGTCCCTGTATGTTTCAAATTTGACAGGGCACGATGTATCAATTGGTGGATTTTTTGTTTTTCCTTAAGGGTTTTCTTTTTATTTTGGGTTTTTTTTTTAGACGATGAGGTATGGTGTCGGGTCCTTTGGTAGATTTATTTATATTTCTTCCTTTTATTTTTTATTTTATTTTATTTTTTTTCATCTGGAGAGTTTCCATTAAATGATGATTTGAAAAATCATTATGTTATTGATGATTATGCCTTGATGAAACAATATCAAAAATTATCTTTCTCTTTTATGATGTTTTAATCTATTTTTCTTTAATAGTTTAATTATCATTAAATCCTTTTAATCAAAATGCTTTCATTATCCCTATTTTTCCACGTGTCTTCAATTTTTTCGACTTTATTCCTTAATTCAAAAAAGCGGGTCGTCCTCCAAAGGTGTCAAAAATTGCCCCTTGACGATTCCCTTTAAAACTATTCTTTGAAAACATGAAATTTCCCCCAAATTTTCTATAAAAAGCCTGATAAAAATTCAAAATATTTTTACATCAAATTATTATCTGATATGAATAATCTACAGATTTCAAAGGGTCTTATTTCCGTAATTATTGCGTATTCTTTATGGCTAGAAGGAAACAATAACA
>NW_028234437.1:20762410-20768422 GCF_977035675.1 Penaeus japonicus | reverse complement strand
GACTAATTCCCCTTAAGTTTAAAGAAAAAGTGAAAAATTTCCCACCTTTTTCGTTCCGGGAAAAGCGATTGGAAATTTTGTGTTGGCGCGGTTTTAAATTTACCTCGAATCGAACCCTTTAAACAATTGTTTGTTTTTAGTGTTTTAGTATAAATTTGGGTTGGGGTGATTAAACGAAGTAAGAGAAAAATTCGGGAGCTTTTGGGTTCTGGGGGTAGAGAAAAATTTTTGATCGTATTCCCCGGAATGTTAAATTAAGGGGTAGAAATTTTTTTTGAAAACTCTCAATCCCTGACGCAATGCTGATGTTTTCTCTCTCTCTCTCTCTCTCTCCTTCTCTCTCTCTTCTATCTATTATCTATCTATCTATTATCTTTTCTATCTCAATTTTTCTTTATCTCTCTTTATCTATTATTATTATTATTTCTAGCTATCTTTTATTTTTAATTTTTAAATTTTCTTCTATCTTCATTGCCCTTTTTTTTTTCTACCTATTTAAACTTCTCCCCATACACACACACACCACCCTTTTTAACAAAAATTTCCCTTTTTTAAAATATATATATATTAAAAAAAATAAAATATTTAAATATATATATATATAAATTTTTATAAAATAATATATTTTTGTTTTTGTTATAAAATTTTTTTAATTTTAAAAAATATATTAATATATATATTAAAATTATATATTTTATTTTTAAAAAATAATTTTATATATATATATATAATATATATATATATATATTTTATATATATATATACCCCCTTTTTTTTTTTTTTTAAAATATATATATTTTATTATAATATATATAATATAAATATATAATATATATTAATATATGTAATATTATTATATATACATATTTTTTGTATAAATAATAAATAGGGGAAAAAAATGTAATAAATAACAATTAGAAAAAAAAAAAAAAAAAAAAAAAGATGTTGTATATATATATATAAATTTTTATATAATATATATTTTTTATATATATATTAAATAAAACCACACACCCCCCCCACACACACCCAAATATATAATATATATATAAAATATAATTTTTTATATATTTAGAATTTTATATATATTATTAAATAATTCTATATAAAATATATTCCTAAATTCATTATAATACATTATATATAAATTTTATTAAAATATATAAATTATATATAATTTTTATATAAAATTTTTTTTGTGGTGGGTTTTTTGGGGTTTTTTGTTGTGTTGTTTTTGGGGTGTGTGGGAAATTGAAAAACTTTTTTCAATCAAAAAAAAAATTGTATTGATCCTTGGGTTGGAAAATGCAGATTTTTAAATGTTTTTTTTCTTTGTGCTTTGTTTTCTCTCTCTCTCTCTCTCTCTCTCTCTCTCTCTCTCTCTCTCTCTCTCCTTTTCACCCCCCCCCCTCCTCTCCTCCCCCTTTTTTCCCCAAAAAAGGGTACCCAAAAAAATGGGAGGGAAAAAGAAACAAAAAAGAAATTTAAAATTAACATACCGGCCATAAACCAAACCCCAATTTCCCCGGGGAAAAATCTTTCTGAACCCAAAAAATTTGATTTCTTCCCCAAAAAATTTCATCCGACCAAGAGGAGGTTTTTTTCTCGAAAGATGCCCAGTTAAAACCCAAAAACAACCCCCACTCCGGATTGCCCCAAACACAGGCGGCAAAGCGTTGCGTCACTGTAAACCCCCGGATCCTTTCTTTGGTTTTCCCCCGGGGTTTTATACGGGGGGAGACCACGCGGGGGTTTGTACTTTTCACCCCCCCCCCCCGGGGTGAAGGGAAAAGGGGCGCCCGGGTTTTTTCGGTGTTTTAAAAAAGGGCCCTTTTTGGGAAAAAAACCCCGTGAAAAAACCCCCGGGTGAAGTACTTACGGAGAAAGCAGGATCTGGACATAACGCTGAAGGAGTGAAACACCGACGTCCTCCTCGGAGCTGTAAGTATAGCGACCATAATCAAAGAAAGAGGTTTTTCCCCGAAGGGGGACCCGGAGGGGGGGGGGAAAACGGGCGAGGAAAAACCCTGGGGGGAAAACCTATTGGCTCTTTTCTGTTTTTTGGGTCGGTTTGGTTTTGGGAAAGCCCGTTCCCAAAAAGTTTTTTGTTTTCTTTGGTTGTGTATTTGGTGGGGTTTTATTCAATTCCGTTGTTCCCTATCCCCTATTTTAAAAATATAAATTATATATTTTGTGGGGGTTTTATTTTTATGTTTTTGTGGTGTGTGTGTGTGTGTGTGTGGGGGTGGGGTGGGTTGTGTTTTGTTTTGTATATTTTTTTAATTTGTTTTTTTTTTATTTTTTATTTATTTATATAACCATTTTTAAAACCCGCCCGTTGTTTTTTTTATATATTTTTTTATCACCTTTTTAAAAAAAACCAAATTTGAAAACAAAAAATTTAAAATTCAAAAACCCAGACGAAAAGGGGTTTATATTCCATCCCCTTTTTCCCTGAAATCCCCATTTCAATTTCCCCAAAATTGCATAACATATTTTAGTTGAGAAAAAATTTGAAAGAAAGAAGTGGAAGCAAAGAAAGTTAAGAAGAGAAAAGACTATATGGAATTGTACCAATAATGAAATGAGAAGGGAATGGTATATGAGGGAAAGGTGGATAATGGAAGAAAGAAAAAAATAGGAAATGTTTCATAGAAGATAGGTTGACTTGTATGTTCCAGATTTGCATATAGATGTACTGAGGAAACACCCAAGAGAAGAAAAGGCGGCTAGGGGAAAAATAAAAAAAAGGAAAAGAGGGGAGAGATAGAAAAAAAAAGGAGAGGGAGAAGGAAAAAGAGGGAGAGAGGAAAAAAGGGGAAAAAAGGAAGGGGGAAAGGAAAGAGAGAGAAAGAAAGGGGGGGAAGGGGAGAAAAAAAAAGAAAAAAAAGAAAAAGAAAGAAGTGAGGGGAAAAAAACAAAAAAAGGAGAAAGAAAGAAAAAGAAAAAAAAGAAAGAAAGGGGGAAAGAAAAGACAGACAGAGAAAGAAAAAGGGAAGGGGGAAAAAGAAAAAAAATTGGGAAAAAAGACAGAAAAAAAAGAGAAAAAAAGAAAAAAGGAAAGAGAAAGGAAAAAAAGGAAGGCAAGGGGAGTAAAACAAAGGGCGCACAAAGCATTCCTTCTGGACTCGTTGCCATGGCAACGGCCAGATGCATTATTACTAGGATAACCGATCGAGGGAATCGATCCCTTGGTTAATCCAGTTCGCGGGTTTGATTAATGGCAATGCGTGAGGGTGTGTGAATCCTAGGCACACACTCACACCCATATTCATATTCATGTTGGTCCTCCTTTCTCTCTATCTCTCTCTTTCTCTTTCTCTTTCTCTTTCTCTTTCTCTTTCTCTCTCTTTCCCCTCTCTTTTCCCCTTCTCTCATCCTTCTTCTCTCTTTCCTCCTTTTCCCCCCTTCTCTTCTCTTTCTCTTTCTCTTCTTCCTCTCCCCTCCTCTTCTCCTCCCCCTTCTCTTTCCCCTTTCTCTTTCCTCTCTCTTACCACCCCCCTTTCTCTCTTTTTCCCTCTCTTCTCCCTCTTTTTTTTCCCTCCCCCTCCTCCCCTCCCTCTCCCTCTCTCCTTTCTCCCTCTTCCTCTCCCCTCCTCCTCCCCTCTCTTTCCCCTCTCCTCTCCTCCTCCCTCCTCTCCCTTCCCTCCTCTCTCTCTTCCCCCTTTTTCTTCCCCCTTCCCCTTTTTCCCCCTCCCCTCTCCCTCTCTTTTTTTTCTCCCCTTTTCCCTCCCTCTTCTCTCCCTTCCCCCTCTCAAAACCTCCCCTTTCTCTCCCTCTCCTCCCCCCTCTTTCTTCCCCCCTCTCCCCTCCCCCCCTCCTTCCCCCCTCTCCCTGTCCCCTTTCCTTTTTTTCCATCCTCTCCCTCTATCCCTTTTCCCTCCTCCCCTAACTCCTTTTCTTTCTCTTTTCTTTTCCCTCCCTCCTCCCCCCCTCCCCTTTCTTTCTCTTCTTTCTCTTCCCCTTCTTTCCCTCTTTCTTCTCTTCTCTTTCTTCCCTTTTCTTTTCTTTTCCTTTTCTTTCTCTTCTTTTTCCTCTCTTTCTCCTTTCTCTTCTTTTTCCCCCTTTTCTCTTCTCTTTTTTTTTCTTCTTTCTCTTCCGTTTTTTCCCTTTTTTCCCTTTTTTTTTTCCTTTTCCCAACACGCAGCACACGCACAAACACCCACACAAACACCAAAACCCCCAACACCAAACCCCACACGCCAACACCACCAAAACACACACACACACACAAACCACACAAACAACACACACACACACACACCAAAAACACACACCAAACACACACCACACAACACACCCCCTCACACCCCCTACACCCACACACACCAACACACACAACACCAAAACAAACACAAACAAACACACCATAAAAATACAACCCCAAACAAAAACCAAAAAAAATAATAAAGAGAATAAAAAATATATATTTTTAATGAATAGCTAAATACAATTGATAATTAAACCCACCCCAACAGCGCCTTCCCCCGCTTAACACGCTCCAGTTTTATTATACTTCACACGCTCTTCGCCCCCGCCTACATCCCCCCCCAACTTTCCCGCCTGAACTCCAAGCCATCTAAACGTTATTTGATATTTATATAAAGAGAAAAGAAAGAGAAAGACAGGAAAAAAAAGGAGAAAGAGGGAGGAAAAGCAAAAAGAAAAAAAAGAGAAAGAAAAGAGAAGAGAGAGAGAGAGAGAGAAAGGGGGAAAAAAGGATTAGAAAAAAGAAAAAGAAAAAGGGAGGAAAAAAGGGAGGTTGAGAGGATGTTTATATTCATCCAAAGTAACTTTTGCATGTTTGTATTTTAATCATTTAACCACCATAATTGAAAATCCCAACCCGATTTTTAATAAAAAGTTACTACTCGTTTTGTTTTTTTTTTTTGTGACATAGAGGAAAAAAGGAAAAATTAAAAAACCGGGGATTAAAAACCGTTCCCCAAACGCATTTTATTACCGTCCCTTTTAGAAACTTTTACCTTTTTTTTTACATACATTTTTATTTTCCTTTTTTTATCTTTCACCAGCTAACCCACAGGTTTTTTAAGAAACTTAAATCTTCTTATCAATTAGTTTAAAAAACCCCCTCTCTCTCTCCTCCTCTCCCTCCATCTCTCATCTCTCTCTCTTCACCCTTCTCTCTCTTTCCTCCTCTCTCTCTCTCTCCCCCTCTCTCCTCTCTCTTTTTCTCTCCTCTCCTCTTCCCTCCTCTCTTTCCTCCCCTCTCTCTTCCTCTTTCTCTCCTCTCTCTCTCCCTCCCCTTCTCTCTCCTCTTCTCTCTCACCTTCTTCCTCTCTCTCTCTCTCTCTCTCTCTCTCCTTCTCTCTCTCTCTCTCTCTCTCTTCTCTCTCTCTCTCTCCCTCTCCTCTCTCTCCCTCTTCTCCCCTTTTTCTCCCTCTCCCTTCTCTTTCCTCTCCTCTCCTCTCTCTAACCTCCCCTTTCCTCCCCTCTTTCTCTCCCTCTTTCTCCCCTCTTCTCCCCCCTCCCTCCCCTCCCCCTCCCCTCCCCCCCCCCTCCCCCTCCCTCTTCCCCCCTCTCCCTCTCTTCTTTTCTTCCCTCTTCTCTCCTATCTCCTCTCCCATCTCTTCTCTCCTCTTCTCTCCTCTCCTCTAATCTCCTTTTCTCTTCTCTCTTTTCTTTTCTTTTCTTCTCCCTCTCTCCTCCCCTCCCTCTTTTCTCTTCTCTTCTCTTCTCTTCTCTTCTCTTCTCTTCTCTTCTCTTCTCTTCTCTTCTCTTCTCTTCTCTTCTCTTCTCTTCTCTTCTCTTCTCTTCTCTTCTCTTCTCATCTCCTCTCTCTTCCTTTCGAAACTCGTATCCATCTCTGGCCATTAGATGATATTCTCCCTGAGATAATGCTAATGGGGCAGTCATTGTATTTAATTTTCATTGTCATTGGGATCATTCATTAGTCATTGTTGGCTTCTGTTTAATTTCTTTTAAATGAATTTATACACACACACGCACGCATGCACGCACAACACACACACACAACACACATACGCACAC
>NW_028234437.1:20744910-20754910 GCF_977035675.1 Penaeus japonicus | reverse complement strand
CTTTCTCCATACATTTTCCTTTTCCTTATTCGAATTCTTCACTTCTTTCTTTCATCTTCCTTTCGTCAGAAAAATAGAAATGAGAGGCAAGGGATGTAAACAATAGCAAACAAACGGGGAAGTCGGTTCGTAACAGAAAGGCCACGATGATGTGTGTTCAGTTAGTGTAAAAGAAATCACTCGAACGAAACATTATTAGCACGATCTAAGATCAATGGAAAGTGAATCTTATTAAAAAGTGGAAAGTATTATGTGTATTTAAAAGGGGGGTGGGGGGTGTAAAATCGATTATACGACATAATTTTATCAAAAATATTTTACATCTTTGTTTCCCTCTGTATCCTTTCGCAATTGTTTCACCATTTTTCTTTTCTTTATTTAGCGATTGCCTCTATTTACACCGTCTATATAACTTACCTTAGATGACCGATGAAAAAAAGATCGGAATTTCGGAGAAAAAGTTTTCGCTTTCTCAACCACGAGGTCTGGCTAGTCAAGTGTGCGTCTTCGATGAACTGTCACGCTTTCTCCCGTTGCCTCAGTCTAATGGCTAAGTCATCCTCTGATGGAGAAGTCATCCATTCGCATCATTATCATCATCCACCTGCGCTTACAGCCAGATGCGTTATTGTTTTTTTGTTTGTTTGATTGTACGCGGTCAAAGTATTGCTGCGGAATCCAAAAAAGTAAACAAACACCACGCGTGTTTGTTTACTTTTCTACCACATATCAGTTGTTGTTTATCAGACTCGTTTTTTTTATAGATATACTATATTCATTATAATACAATATATAAAGTCCATTTGCTGTTTTTGTTTTAACATTATGATAGATTCTTTAGATAACACTGACCTATGCATTATAATACAACATAAAAAGACCATTTGCTATTTTTATTTTTATCTTATTCTAGATTCCTTAGATAACACTGACCAAAAGCAGAATATCTTTGTTTTTTTAGAAAGCACTCATCTTTAAACATAGGCCCACAAGCATCTAAAAGGTATGTCCAGACAATTGATATACATTCTTCTGCCTTCCACAAAGAAGTTCCAACCATGACAAAGAAATAATGATTAAACATAATATATAAGATTTACAGTTTTTCTTTAGAATGTCGGGCAAAGAAGATACGAATAGATTTTTAAAATTTTAAAAGAAAAATAATAACATTGAGGAAAAGAGAAGAGAGAATAAAAAAGAAAGGTTGGAACAGAAAAGAAAAGATAACATTCCGGAATACCATTGGGTTTAGACCGCGAAGTTTAGGGTTACCGTCACAAATGGCTAAATGGCAGGGAAAGGACAGGCTCGCTCGCCTTTGTGTGTGTGTGTGTGTGTGTGTGTGTGTGTGTGTGTGTGTGTGTGTGTGTGTGTGTGTGTGTGTGTGTGTGTGTGTGTGTGTGTGTGTGTGTGTCCTATCTGTGTTTTTTATCATTATCTGATTGAGATTGTGTAAGCGTGTATTTCATTCTTTATATTAATGAATAAAATGTTCAGCTTGGAATATTAACAAACCCATATAATACACACACACACACAGACATATATGTATATATATATATATATATATATATATATATATATATATATATATATATATATATATATATATATATATATACGCACACACCCAATCTTTACAAGTTCTTCAGATACAAAATGAATCATTAATATCTGGTACTACTTTGTTATGGGAAAAAATCAGGACCGGCGCATACCTTCCCCTGCCCACCTGGGATTAGCTGTTTTTCCCGCGCCTGTGACCTCGCGTTCGGGTATGGCCGTGTCCGAATCCACTGGTACAGTTTGATGTAAGGGCATTATCGAAATATATGGAAAAGACTTTTATCTTTTTTAAAAGAAATGTAGCCATGTTTATGTATGGAAGCTTGTTTTGGGTATGATAATGTAGCATTATGTAGTATGTAATAGAGAGCATTAATGTTCTGTCTAGTGGATAATCAATCTGATGACGAGGATACGAACGTCATAAAGCACCCTCTTTCACGAAAACATCTTTAGGCAAATTTTTTTAGATTGTATTTTTCCTGGTTCTTTCACTGACTGATAGAGATGCATGTATCATTATTTTATTGAACATTAGATTTATATTCCCAGTACATATTCATTATTTTCCTTATCTCTTTAACCACTGAATCATATGAAAATGAGTCTTTTTTATTAAATGAAATACAGTGTGAAGGTTGAAGAAAAAAAGTACCGCGTATCTCCAAAGGGAACAAAGCTTATCAATGAAATTCTAACGGTCGGTATAATACGCCAACAGAAACTCTATCGACCGTTATTTGATTCATGGAGGCTTTGAATTTCGAATAATTAAAATAATGTCTTTCCTTTCAATCACTTTTACATCTTTCAGTTTCAGATTAAGCGAACGCCGAATTCATAACAGTGTAGATTTCAGGATAGAGAAATTAATACAATTATTCCTGGAATTTATTCAATCAAGGGCTCGGTGAGAGGTCTGTCTTCGAAGCTAAATCGGTTATGCGTGTTATGTTGGTGAAATTTAATGCAAATAAGAATCTTTCCTTTCTCTCCCTCTCTCTCTCTCTCTCTCTCTTTCTCTCTTTCTTTCTCTCTCTCTTTCTCTCGCTCTCTCACTCTCTCTTTCTTCCTCTCTCGCTCTCTCTTTCTCTCTCTCTCTCTCTCTCCCTCTCTCGCCCTCGCTCTTTCTCTTTCTCTCGCTCTTTCTTTCTCTCACTCTCTCATTTTCTCGCTCTCTCTTTTTCTCGCTTTCTCTTTCTCTCGCTCTCTCTTTCTCTTTCTCTCTCGCTCTCTCTCTCTCTCTCTCTCTCTCTCTCTCTCTCTCTCTCTCTCTCTCTCCTCTCTTCTCTCTCTCTCTCTCTCTCTCTCTCTCTCTCTCTCTCTCTCTCTCTCTCTCTCTCTCTCTCTCTCTCTCTCTCTCTCTCTCTCTCTCTCTCTCTCTCTCTCTCTCTCTCTCTCTCTCTCTCTCTCTTTCTTTCTCCCCCCCCTCTCTGTCTCTCTTTCTCTCTCTCTGTTTCTTCTCTCTTCTCCCTCCTTCTCCATCCCTCTCCCTCCCTCCTTCTCCTTCCCTCCCACGGTACGCAGTAACACATATAAGTCGAGAGAACATGATCGCATTTGCCCCCCCCCCCCACCTACCCTAACCGCCCCCTCTACCCCCTTCCTTCCCCATCAGAGAAATCAGGAACATAATCAAATTTCAATCTCGAATTACAAAATGATAGGTTCCAGCCATCTTATCATAATCCCATCAGCTCGCAATGGCTTTTACCCAAAAGTTCCTCATGTACGAAAATGACGCGTTCTGATTGCTTCCGGTCGGGGCTGTTCCGTGGGCCGTTTTCCTGCGGGGTATATCACTCGCCGCGCATCGTATGTGCACCTGTGCGCACACATACGCACATTCACGTTTACGCTTGTGTATGTATGTGCACACATATGGATATGAACTCTCTATTTCTCTCTCTACGAATACCTACATGTACATATGTATACATATACGCACTCATACGCACACATACACACACTCACACACAAACACAAACAAACAAAGAAACAAACAAACAAATAGACATAAACCGCAGACACATTCGTTCACATACAAGTGAAGAAAAAGACACTAATTTCCTGTGTTACTTTTTATTGTCATTTTCCTTATCTAGATGGCTTTGTTTATTCCGCAGAAAAATGATGAATGTCGTTGTATTTGATTTAAGAAGTGAATCTTAAATGATCTATGAAAAGAGGAGATTGGTTGAAAATTAGGTTAGATTTTTTTATTTTTTTGACGGCGGGACACTGGATATCTTTCTTGTTTTTTTGTTTTATATAATTATTTGTTTTTGTTTTCGTTTTTTGTTTTTGTTGTTATCAGCATCGTGATATATCATCATCAATACCGACAGCAAAAACAGCTGTGCCATCATCAACACTAAGACACCTCCATCGCTATTACTACCACAAAAAAACACATAAAAACGACACCATAATCAAAACAATACCATCACCACCATTAGAAACACCACCACCACTTCCAACATGAAAAAAGCACGAAAATTATCATGATCACCACCACCTCCGTCACCGACACATCCACCACCACAATTACAAAGACCACCATCACTTCCTCCACTACCACCATCACAGCCACCACTACCCCCACCACCATCACAACCACAACCACCATCTCTGCCACCACCCCCACCACCACAACCACCATCCCCACCACCACAACCACAACCACCATTTCAGTCACCAACACAACCACCCCTACCACCATCCCCACCTCCATCCCCACCACCACAACCACCATTTCAGTCACCAACAACTAAATGAACATGGAGACCTTTATTAGCGCAGACCGACAAACTCGTGACCAATTTCACCGTCTTTCAAATGGGGTTTTCCGAGCGTCGAGCAGCCGAGGTGTAATTGCGCCGCCCACACTCTAGGGGGTGGGTTGGTTTAGCGGGTGGGTGTCTGTGTCGGCTGGGAGGGTGTGATGGGTGTGTGTGAGGGGGTGGAGGGTGATGGGGGTGTAGGGGAGAATGGGTTTAGGGGTTGTGGTGGGGTGGGGGTGGGGGTGTTAGGGTGTGGGGTTGGGGGTGGTAGTAAAGGGTGCGGGCGTGGGATTGTGGGATAGAATGAGCGTCGTGGGCGTCGCGGCTGTGGTAGTCATCGGGGGATAAGATGCGAGAGTGTAGGGGAGAATGGGTGAGCATGGGTGTGGGAAAATAAGTGTCACGGTTGTGGGTAGAAATGTGAACAGGGGAGAGGGAAATGAAGGGCGGAAGGAAAGAAGAGACGAAAAGGATTAAAACGGCTAGATGTGGGCGGCAGAGTGAAGGGGGGGAGGTCCTGATAGCAGAGGTTTCCCCGCCTGCAGGAAGTCTGCCCAAGGCCACGAAGGAGCGAAGGAGGAGGAGCAGGAGTTTCTTGGACTTTTTATGGCGTGTGTTTGTGTGTCTGAGTTTGCGGATGCGTCTTTGTGTGTTTGTTTGTGTTTGTGTGTGTTTGTTTTTGTTTGCGCGCGTATGTGTGTGTTTATGCGAGGGTCAACGTATACATGTATATACCTCTGTATCTGCCTGTGTTTATGGCTGTACTCGTGTAAGTGCGCGTAAGTGCGTATGTGCACAAGGAGAAGGTGGGGGGGGGGGTGCTAGAGGTCATGGAATGAGGGTAAAAATAATTATGCGCAATGAATCACCGCGTGACTTTATAATTAGGGAGTATGTCTTCTGGAGAGAACTTTGATACTGTTATTACTAACAGCAAAATTCATTTTTTTGCTAAATTACTTCCTTTTCATCTTACTGCAAAACCTTATCACTGTTATTTTCGTGTTTTGTTTTCCCTCCTTTATTTTTTTAGGGATTTGATACTTTTCTAATGCTATAATTGATAAACTAAGATATTCAAAAGGTGATATCTATGAAGTTGTTTATATGACAATTTATTATATTTATATATCGTTCTCACTGTATTATTCATTATCTTTTGAATCGTTCATATCGCCATTATTGTTATAATCATCACGATCATGCTAACTCTTATCACGATTATTAATATCACTATCACCATCGGCGCTGTCATCTTTACTATCATAAAAAAACTATCAAATTTAGGCATAGAAAGGGGAAAGCTCTTTGAAATCATAACAAGTCAATTGCGGTCACAACGGACACGGTGTCTTAATGGCAGTTTAATGGGGTTATTGTGGGGCACGACTTGATTTTTTTTTTTTATTCATTTTTTTATTTAGAGTGCCCCTTAGGTAATACTTTTTAGATGTTTGTACGCATAGACACACACACACGCGCGCGCACGTACACACACACACGCGCAAACACACACACACACACACACACACACACACACACACACACACACACACACACACACACACACACACACACACACACACACACACACACACACACACACACACACACACACACACACACACACACTCTCTCTCTCTCTCTCTCTCTCTCTCTCTCTCTCTCTCTCTCTCTCTCTCTCTCTCTCTCTCTCTTTCTCTCTTTCCCAGTATTACAGCATGTGGCCTTCAGATAATTCCAATACACTGGTTCACGTTTATCATAGATTGCCTTGTTCCGTTAACAGAGTTTGTGCAGGTGACACTTTCTCAAAGTCATATATGGATAACACTTTCATCTCACGAGTCCCTAGTTTGTCCTCCCATCCTTACTTTCATCTCCCTTGCAATCACGTCGTTTTGCTTATGATCAACCCAACAATGCAGTCTCAACCAGCAGTAACCAATTACAGCTGGGATCGAGACGAGGCAAGCAGACCCTTTCTCCCTCCCTCCCTCCCTCCCTCCCTCCCTCTCTATATCTGTATTCGTGTGGTTGCATGTACGTGAATGTATTCATGTTTACAGCTCTCTCCTACTCCTATGTATCATATTCGTCTATGTATCACTAGATTATCTTCCATATCGGGATTCCAGATGCCTCCCTCCCCCCCTATCAGGACCAGACCCCCCCCCCCCTCCTCCTCCTCCCCCACCTCCTCCTCCCCCACCTCTCTGCGCCAGGATCCCTCGCGCGAGCCTCCCACAGGAAGCGCTTCAAGGGCAAGACGGAGAGTTTTTCTTCGGGAGGAGGAAGGAGGATGGGAAGGAGGGAAAGAGAAAAGAGAGGGAGGGAAGTGGGAAGGTGGGGGAAGGGGGATAGGGAGGAGGAGGAGGAGGAGGTGGTAGGTAGGGAGAGTGGGAGATAGGGGGAGGGGGAGGAGGTGGAAAAGGAGGAGGAGGAGGTGGTGGTGGTGGTGGTAGGTAGGTAGGTAGAGGAGGAGGAAAGGGAGAAGGGAGAGGGAAGGGGGAGGGAAAGAGATAAGAGTGGGAGGGAAGAGGAAGGGGGCGAGGTAGGGGGAGGTGAGGAGGAGGAGACGAAGGAGTTATGTATAATCGTAGATAGAGGATGGGAGGGGGGGGGAGGGAAAGAGGGAAGAAGGGAAGTGGAGGGATGGGGAAGGGGGGGACGTTTACCTCCTCCATGTTGGGACATTTGTCTATAATTTGTTACCTTTTGAGACATAAAATGGTTGAGGACCGACCGGACATCCCTTTGTGTGTGGGGGTGTATATACACGTGTGTGTGTGTGTGAGAGAGAGAGAGAGAGAGAGTGAGAGAGAGGAAAGTGGAAGAGAAAAGTGGAAAAGAGAGTGAGTGAGAGGAAAGTGGAAGATAGAGTGAGAGAGAGAGAGAGTGAGAGAAAAGTGGAAAAGAGAGTGAGAGTGTGAGAAAAGTGGAAGAGAGAGTGAGAGTGAGAGAAAAGTGGAAGAGTGAGAGAGAGAGAGAGAGAGAGAGAGAGAGAGAGAGAGAGAGAGAGAGAGAGAGAGAGAGAGAGAGAGAGAGAGTCAGAGGAAAGTGGGAGAGAGAGGAAAGGGGAAGAAAGAGTGAGTGAGAGAGAGAGGGAGAGAAAGAGAGAGAGAGAGAGAGAGAGAGAGAGAGAGAGAGAGAGAGAGAGAGAGAGAGAGAGAGAGAGAGAGAGAGAGAGAGAGAGAGAGAGAGATCCACAGAAAAAGACAATAAAGAGAGAATGGGGAGATGCAAGAGTCATGATAATCACCTCCAGTAGAGGAAAGGCCAGCAGCTTGTAGACTCTCCTTAACCTTATCACAATCTAACATTAAGTAAAATACAGAAGAAAAAAAGAAGTGATAATGATAAAGAAAAGAAATCTGATCAAAATCAAGATTTCCTCGCGTGAGAAATTTGGCGAGCGTTGCCAGCAAATTTTCCGTGACGAAATTTGGGTTCGCCTCCTAACTACCCCCTCCCCCTTCACCCCCCTACCCCAATCTCATACTCCCTTATGCCGTTTACCTCCCCCCTCCCCCATCCCAGCCCTCACAACGCCCTTAACCCCCCTCACCCCCACCCTCTTCACTTCACCCTGGTGTGGTAATTTCTAGATTCGTATTTCAACCTCACGCCCCCTCCTCCTCCCCCCCTCCTCCCCACCTTCCTATCTTCCTCCTCAGATCCTGCATCCTCCCCCCTCCCCTTCCCCTTCCCCTCCCCCTCCGCTGAAACCCCCTCTGACTCTAATTACTAATTCCCCAGGGATTCCTTCTAGAAGGAGGAGGAGGATAATTTCTCCCCCCCCCCTTCAAAAAAAAAGGGAGGGATGGGAGGGATGGGAAATCAGCAAGGAATTTCACATAGGGTCGTCGAAGGAAGGCTCGAGCTGCGGGATTTTCAGCCGTACGGGAACCGAGAACGTGCGATTGCGAGGGGCCGGGAGACTGTGTGGGGGGGTAGGGTGATGATGGGGGAGGGCATGGGGGAAGGGAAGATGGCAGGGTGGGGGGGGGGGGGGGTTGCGTTCCTTCCGGTGGTCAGTTGTGTTTTTTTCGGTTATATTATCAACCTTTTTTTAAATATATGTGTGTGCCTGTCTGTTTCCTCTCGGCTATCTTCGTCCCTTCGCCGAAAAGAGTGAGAAAAGGGGTTCTTTAGATGACAGGAGGCCACTTAATTAAGGGAAGCTGGTTATGGATAATGGTAGAACCGCTTTTTTTCTTTCATTATTTATTCATCTATTTCTTATTATTATCCTCCCACTTTTTTATTTTCTTTATATCATTTTCTTTCTTGTCCTTGCTCTATATCTTTCTGTTCTCCCACTTCTAATTTTCTATATTTCCCTATTTTTCCAGTAATGATAATAATATAAAAATTCAAATATACTTTTCAATACCTATCTAACATATTGCTCCTAAGTTTATAATAACAATCGAAGATTTTTTTTTACAGAAAACATGAACAACATACTGCTACCAAAAATGAAATAGATGATTTGATAGATTATGATTAAAGATGAGAAATATTGCAATAAAAGATAAATAGATGCTTGTGTCGGAAACTGGTTAAGATTACGTGTATGATTACGTAAGTTTCCGCCATCATTATGCTGGCTAATTAGGTCTTGTCCCGGAAGGCTATCATGATATTTGGAATGCTTTGTTTGTGTACGTGTCTACTCAGTAATATCATGTTTTCTGGTTCTCCCTCTCCGTCTCTGTGTCTGTCTCTTCTCTATGTCTATCTCTGTCTGACTATCTATTCTCTCTCTTTTGCTTCTCTCTATTCCCTCTCTCTCCTCGCTCCCTTTCTCTATTCTCTTTCATTTTCTCTATCATCTCTCTCTCTTTCTCTGTTATCTCTCTTTCTCTCTCTCTCTCTCTCTCTCTCTCTCTCTCTCTCTCTCTCTCTCTCTCTCTCTCTCTCTCTCTCTCTCTCTCTCTTATTCTCTTATTCTTTTATTCTCTTATTCTCTTATTCTTTCCTTACACCCATCCATATCCATTCTTCTTTCTCTTTCTCTCTTTTCATTCCCTCTCTTCATCCCTTCCTCCTCTCCTAATCTCTCCCTCCCCTCCCTCTCTACTTCCCCCACACCAATCCCTCCCTCCTCCCCTCCCGCTCTTTCTCCCTCCCTCCCTCCTTGCCTCCCTCCCTTCCTGCCATCCTTCCCTTTCCTCCACCCTTCCTCCCTCCCTCCCTCCCTCCCTCCCTTCCTTCCCTTCTTCCCTCTTCTATATCTGTGTTTTAACGGAACAAACAAAGACAAGGTTGAACGGCGTCACCACACAAGGAACCCAGTGACAAAAACAAACAAATACACGCCTAAGCGCCCGTGTTCTTGTAACAAATCACTTGAACAGCCGGTAGATATGTGGGTAAACTTGATCACTATTTTCATCTTTAGCATGGTTATAATCGCCAAAAATGGAATCTTTTTATTTCAAAATATTTTGGTGAATGGTCATGGATTATCAAAAAGCTACAGATAGATAGTTAAAGAGAAGGATAAGAATGAGAGTAAAATTGGATAAGGGCAAATAATAAAGACAAACAAATATGTAAATTGTGGAAAGGGAAAGATGGTGAAAACTGAAAAGTTAAAGATCAAGAAAGAATAGATAAACAAACAAATATATATATATACA
>NW_028234437.1:20732410-20737410 GCF_977035675.1 Penaeus japonicus | reverse complement strand
TAAATATATATATATATACATATATATACATATATATATAAACACATATTTTATGTACGTATGTATGTATGTATGTAAGTGTGAACGAGTGAGTGCGTGTTTGCGATAATAACATACAGCATCATAACGCACAGAACTTACCTGTCTGCGAGGTAATCGATCTCCTGATTGCGATCTCAAGGTTTTCGACTGCGTTCACAAGAACCAACCAGCGCGTGGCAGGTAAGTGGTTTGAAAAAGCGACTTTAACGTAATTGTTGTGTTGAGTCACATCGTTTTGTTTTACTTTTTTTATCCATCTTTCTGTGTGCGCGTGCGTGTATGTTTGTGTATGCGTTTTATTGCGTGTGGGAGTTTTCGTACCGTTCAAGAAGTATATAATATGCATATGATAAAGGTTTTAATCGTAATAGATATTAAAAAATTTTAAGATAACAACCTTTCGACGTTTGATTCACGTGACATCTTGTTAGGCCGCTTTCAAAGCTACATCCATCTGCTTTTGAAATGGGACGACGTTAAGATCTGTTGTCATGGTAACATAACAAGACTACCAAGCGACATTTTATAATAAATTCTCCCCTTTTTAATTCATCATTCTGACTTATTTCGAATCGATGGCCAGATGAGAATATTCACATACTTTAATTTCAAGTATAGTAAACGGACACAAATTTTCCCGTAACGAGACAAGATAGAAAAATATAAGAATACCGTGCGTGTGGCAACAGCGTCCGGCCAGCCACGGCGTCCCAAGGTTTTGATTCGACTTTTGTGAAGCAATTTGACGCCCGCGATGGCAGAGGGGTTGGGAAAGGCGGCTTCTATGACAGGTATGCGGCGGCGACACCCTGTGCTATTCAGTTCTTTCTTTTTCCTCCTTTTCACTCTCTTTTTTCGTTTTTTTTTCTCATTCTCTTCGGTTTTCGTTTTTTTCTCGGTTTGTTCCATTCAAGTACGTTCTTTTTGTTTGTTATGCCCCCCCCTTCCTCTTCTGTATATTTCTGTCTGTCTCTCTCTCTCTCTCTCTCTCTCTCTCTCTCTCTCTCTCTCTCTCTCTCTCTCTCTCTCTCTCTCTCTCTCTCTCTCTCTCTCTCTCTCTCTCTCTCTCTCTCTCTCTCCATCTGTCTATTTATCCATCCATCCATCCATCCATTTATTCATCCATTCATCCATCCTTCCATCCACCCATCCATACCTCCATCCATCTGTTCACCCACCCACCCATCGCTCTATCCATCCAACCATCCCTCCCTCCCTCCCTCCCTCCCTCCCTCCCTCCTTTCCTCCTTCCCTCTATCCTTCTCTACATTTTCCATCTCTCTCATATCGTCGAATACATACTTCGTATTACAATCTTCCCATACAGTTCATAATCAAAATGCTTTTTTATATATTTTTTTCGCCTTAAATCTTATATCTTTAACCAATTCCAAAACTATGGCAACAGTAATTGCCAAAATCAATTTACCGATCAGTCAGTCTGTTGCCACATATTTTCGAAAAGAAAGTGGCCTCATTCTGTGTGCAGTTGAGTCCCCATTGCTCGATTTCTCTGCAATTTTCCGCGAATCGAATACTACCGGCGCCATTTTGGTTTCCACTTGGACTCGGAAAGTTTGTTTTGCTCCTATATATTTTCTTCGTGTGTTACTTATTCAATTTTTGTATTATTGCTATTGAGTTTTTCATTTTGCTGTTGCATTATAAATGAGAATATTTTTAATACTGATTTTGATTATGACGCCACACAATCTTTGCGTTTTATAAGTATAATATTCTTGATCTTTATTTATAAGCTTATGTCTGTGATTTGTCTTCAACATCTTTAGGCAGAAGTGGTCGTATTATAATAAAAGAGAGAGAGAGAGAGAGAGAGAGAGAGGGCGTGTATATATATTCACGAATCATTCATATACATCACCTTTTCCATCATTTTACACCTCCGGCAGTTTTTGTCCGCGATTTCGGCGAAACAGAAATTCCCACGGATACCGTTTTCATGCCCTTCTTCCACCGACGCGCAGATTTTCCTTTCACGTCCAGGCCTCTGAAGAAAAAAAACCGGTTCTCATACAATGGCGACTCTTCTCAATGCCTTCCCTTCTCAACCGCTAATCCGGACACCTGGTTAGCTAATCCGGATCTTGCTCGAGCTAATCCCCCTCCGAAATCCGGTTGAAGGAAGCAACTAACCGCCACGTGTGGTCAGTCGCTCGGTAACCGGACGCCGTTGCTTGTCACCGAGCCGCGGCCGCGTGAATTTTCCGAGACGTGTGTTTTACCGAAGTTTCCCCTGCAACTCGTATCGCAGAAAATGTTGAGGGAGACCTCGGTATGGCATGGTTTTGGTGCACATACATACTTACACCAATGCGTGTATGTGTGTATGTGAGTGTTTGTATATATATTTGTTTCATGTTTCATATATATATATATATATATATATATATATATATATATATATATATATATATATATATATATATATATATACGTATATAAGTATAATATATATTATATATATATATATATATATATATATATATATATATATATATATATAGAGAGAGAGAGAGAGAGAGAGAGAGAGAGAGAGAGAGAGAGAGAGACATCTGGATAGATACATACATAAACAGTACATTGTACATAGTTAAAATCAAAGTGTCCGTTTTAAGGGATTTTTTTTTAGATTTTCATTGCTTCTTGAGCCATGCTCTTCTTACACTGCGTATTCTATTTCAAAACCATAACTAAATTACATCCACTAATGTGTCAAGCCTTTCTTTAGTAATTTAAAAAAGGACCCCCTGCAGGCAATAAGCGTTTGTTAAATTTAAGTATAGAAAACGAATTTTACAGGTGTGCCGACGGGTCCTGATGTATGTGAATTAATTACAGATTATCCCTTAAGACCCATAGGCAGGTCCCTTTCCCACCTTTGAGAAGAAAAAAAATCTGTCGAGGAAAAAAAGTTAATTAAAGAAACTCATTTAGCAAACTTTCTCTCGTACCCTCGGGCCAATTCTCGTTATGCCCCTCATGTTCGTAAATGTTGGGCGTGAGGTTTTGCTGAACGGAGAGAGAGAGAGAGAGGGAGAGAGAGAGGGAGAGAGAGAGAGAGAGAGAGACTGACAGACAGACAGACAGACAGACAGACAGACAGACAGACAGACAGACAGACAGACAGACAGACAGACAGACAGACAGACAGAGAGAGAGAGAGAGAGAGAGGAAGGGAGGGAGGGAGAGGGAGAGAGTGTGAAAGAAGGAAAGAATGAGAGAAAGAGAGGGAAAGGGAAAGAGGGAAAGAGGAAAAGCGAGACAGAGAGAAAGGGGGAAAAAGAGAGAAAAGGGGGGGGATAAAGACATAGTCAAGGTTGGACAGAGAAGGAGGGAAACGGAGAGAAAGAGAGTGAGATAGAAAAGGGAGGACGAACAAGAGGAGGGAGATAAAAAGAGAGAGAGAGGGGGGGAGAGAATGAAGAAATGGGTACATAATTGCAAGGATCGTCTCAGCCGGATCTTGCAGGTTGACCCAATAGTTAGTATGGTCGGAGTTCAACTGGGTGTGTACGCGATTGTCGACCGTACAGACTATATCATTCGTACTGCCATCTTTCGCCAGACAGCACAATTTTCAGCCCTAAAAATGAATGGAAATGAATTAATAGCATTACGCAAACCTAGGTATTTAAAACCGCTATTTACAAATACTGGCGATGAACAAGAAATCAATCATCAAAAAGCAAAATTATCGTTATAAACCGCAAAATACCGACAATACATTTTGATACATAAAGGTGATCTCGTTGTTGATATGTTTTTTGTTCAAGTCGTGATGTGTGAACTGTAATTACTAATCAGTTCCGTCACAGTAGTTTAGGCCGGATCTTCTAACGTTCCTCAAGGCATTCGTGCATACAGATAAACATTTACAGAGGAGTGTACATGCGTGCGAACGAACACGCACAGGGTAGTTCATTTGTCAAGTATGTATAGTACTTGTGTATTCTCATCTGCGTACATTTAAAACACTACATGGTACGTACACGTTGAGTATTGGGCATTTCAAACGTCAAAGTCCAAGTACACATCACAAGTACACACACATTTCAAAATCCCATAAAAACCCATGCCTACACCACTCGCAAGCACATTCCGAGCACCAAACGAATACGTACATTTCGAATTTCCGAACGCCCATAACCTATGCCCACCCCGTGCGCGCGCATTGAAAAAAAAAAAAAAAAAAAAAGGTACTCCTAAAGACCCAAGCATACACCGCGCGCACGCATTCCTCACATCGTAATCCCATGCACACACCACGCGCACGCACATTTCAAACACCGAAACACATGAACCCAAAACCCATGCCCACCCCACGCGGTCCCTGTACTTTCACTAAATTACCCCAAGGTCGTGAGCTTTCACACACTGGTCACATCTGGACGCGTCACCTTCGTATACCCCCCCCCCCCCACCCTTCAACCATCACCCCTCGCGCCCCTCTGTCTCCTCCCTCCCCCCCTCGCTGCCCCCGCCTTCCCTCCCCTCCCCCTCAAGCCTATCCGTCTATCCCCTCCCCCTCCTCCCCCCGCTTTCCTTCTACCATGGCCATATGATTCTTTGTAATCATGAAAGTAGCCGATAGATTTTCAATCAACGTTTTTCTATTCTTTATATTGTTCTGTTCATTCATTATGACTATCATTATATTGTTATCGTTGTTATCATAGAGGGGGGGGGGGATTTTGACATCCATGTTGTACAAGGTCAGGGTAATTCTTCGAACGCCTGTGAGTAATCGTTTCCACGAAAGGAAATGCGTTCATCAAGGACCACGTTAACTATTCACGTCATAAAGCTAGTCATATTTCTGATTCCATCAGAAAAAAACTTACTCATATGAATTAATTAATCAAGATTTTTTTTTATATAAATATGGAAATAACTTTTATCGCCGTGCTTGTCACAACACACCGGGAATCATATCACAG
>NW_028234437.1:20724910-20727410 GCF_977035675.1 Penaeus japonicus | reverse complement strand
TCACGAGTCTCGACACCGCCATTACCTACACCAACTTCTACTGCGCCGTCTGCAACAATGATTCTACTTCGCTCGAAATTTGGAAGCCGCGCCTGGAGTGCCCGACTCTGACGAGTTACAACGCCCGCTTCAGGAACCTTACTATGGACTATATCTCCTCCAAGCTGCTCTACAACGACGTAAATTGGGGTATCTACCTCAACGATAACGGAGTGGACGTATTTCACGCGTGCAATGTCGACCCTGTCATGCCGGAAACAGTGGTCCACATGGTCAGAAAGTGCAAGAAAATGACCAAAACCTGCACGGAAGAGTGGAGAGACACAGAGGTAGAGGCGCTCTGCCATTCGTACACAGCTGTAGTGTACAACTTCGACAAGCCTTACCGGAACATTCATTGCGCCCAGTGCAACAATGTGTCCAAGAGATTAACGGAGTGCTACAACGGTGGCGCCTTCACCAGGTTCTACTTCAGAGATGACTTCAACCCAAGTTCCTTCTCCCTCTTGTTTGACTTCTTGGATAACAGCGGAAGCAACGTCGTGGGGTCCTCCTCGACCTGTGGCTCCGGCGAGGTGTTCGATCCGTTCTTCAAGAAGTGTCGTAATGTCGTGTGTGGGAAGGCCAACCAGGAGTACAGATATGGAAGATGCATCGATCTTGCTAGTGGTCCTGCATCGTCCACGGAAGAGATCTCGTCGTCGCCGTCGTCATCGACAACTACGACGACTACACTGCAAACGACGACTGTTGCTGCAACGACAACAGCCACCAGTGAGTCGGAAACGAAGGTTTCTAGTGATGAGGTGGAGAGTAAGGAGGAAAACCGACGTTTGGAAAAGATGACCGAAGACTCCACCACAAAGTTAGAGGAGCCAAACCCTCCTGCCAGTGACCCTTCCATCACTACTACCAGCAAGCCCCTGGAGCCCACTACGGCAGCCGCGAGCCCTTCAGAAGCGCCTGTCCTGCCTTCAGACGCAACGACTGAACAGGCACAAACATTAACTTGCGAAAGGTTCCTGCTACCAAGCGAAGAATACACTATGGGTGCCAATGGTACAGTCGTGGTAGAGAAGTACCAACGGACATACCAGGCTCACGAGTACGAAAGACGTGAAGGAGGAATCCTCGTGTGCATTATTCATCCCGAAGCAGACAAGTTCTCACGTCTGATGGGCTGGATGTCACTAACAGGCCTGGGTTTGTCTTGCGTGTGTCTCCTGCTTCATCTCGTTGCATTCCTGCTGGTACCTGATCTGAGAAATCTCTCAGGAAAGAATTTGGCATCGCTGTGTCTGGTATTATTGGCTGCTTATGCCACGTTCATTCTTAGTGTGTTCGGCGAGCCTGGTAAACGCGAGTGTTTCATCCTTGCAGCTGCAATGTATTACTTCTTCCTGTCCTCCTTCTGCTGGATGAGCGTTATGGCATTCGACATCTGGAGGACACTCAGGATGGCCACGTCGGAACTGCGCGTGAGTGTGGGCGGACAGTGGCGCAAGTTCATCGCCTATTCCTTGTATGGATGGATACTTCCTGCCGCCGCTCTGGTCGCCCTGGTCGTCCTGGACCTCATTCGCCCGGAGGGTATGCCGTCCCACTATTTCCCCACTTTAGGCGAACGCTGGTGCTGGTTCGGTCAGAGAAAGGCTCTGTTGGTGTTCTTTGCAGCGCCGCTGGCAACCATAATGCTCATCAATATCATCCTCTTCATCTTCTCGGCCAGGATCATCGCCGAAACGACTCAGTCCACGGCCAAAATGACCTCTTGCAACCCCCACCAGAACCAGTTCAAGCTGTACATGAGGTTGGCACTCTTGATGGGCCTCACGTGGATCAGCGGGATTGTGGCGGGATATCTGCAGATGGAGCCCATCTGGTACATCTTCGTCCTACTCAACACTCTGCAAGGAGTCTTCATCTTCCTGGCCTTCACCTGCACGCGAAAGGTGTGGCGCGTCATCGGCGGTGGGTGCTGGCGACGGGTCGTCCTCGCACGACGTGGAGTGTCATGGGTAGGTCGGAGCCCCTCCTCCAGCAGACAAGGCCTCGAATCGCGGGACTCGAACGACTCGCAGTTGTCTCACGCCTCCCATTCTTCCGTTACGCACCTGACTTCGAACTCGCGTACCTCCGTGGACGCCTTCTAAGACCTCCTCTCCCCCCGACTGTTCATTCAGGTGCAAGGGGGAAAGAAGTCCTTCAACAAGCTTTACCAAAAGTCAACGCGGCGTGGAAGCCAGTGCATATACTTACGCTCTCAATCACGCACAGTCCATTCTCCATGTCATGACTCAGGAGATACTTTCCCCACCGACTATCCATCAATCCTTACGTTTCCAACAGGATAAAGGATATCCCCTTCCCCTTCATCATCCTTCCTCCACTTCGACGGCGGTGAACGCGGTCGTGTGGAACCTCCAGTGATGATGACTTCCGCGATATTCCCACTAGACTGTTTTGTCCCTCGTTTGACCTGTGATTGGCGTGGTGTCCT
>NW_028234437.1:20704910-20709910 GCF_977035675.1 Penaeus japonicus | reverse complement strand
ACCATAGGGTAAGTACAAAGAATATTTATGTAATGTTGAAGAGAATAAAGCCAATGTTAATTTTCATAATGCTAATGACAATAAGACAAAGCAAAACAAGAAACACACACACACACACACACACACACACACACACACACACACACACACACACACACACACACACACACATCCTACACCCTACACACACACACCCACACCCATAAAATTAATAACATATATATACATTATATATACATATATATATACATATATATAACATATACAATAATATACAAATATATACATTATATATATACATAATATATAAATATATAATTATAATAATAGATAAATATATATATACACATAAATGTATACATATATTTACATAATATATACATATATATTTACATAATATATACATATATATTTACATAATATATACATATATATATATATATGCTATACAATACATATACATACATATTACCTAACATATATATATAAATATATATATATATAATATATATATATATATAAATATATATATATATAACATATATACATATATATACATACTATATATAATATATCTTATACTGTATATATATACATAATATAACATATACTATATATACATATATATATCACTATATATATTTAATATATATACATATATATACCCTATATATAATATATACATTCTGATATATATATATACATAATATATATAGATATATTAGATATATATTAATATAGATATGATATACATATATACACATACAATACATACATTACATATATACACAGTTGTATAAAATAAAAGTATATATGGATTTATAAGATATATATAAATGCTATGTACATATACATATCCATATATAGTATAATATAAATATATATATTCATATATATATATATATTAATTATACATATATATACATAAGATACATATTATATAATATACATAATAAATATAATTATAACATATATATATATATATATAATGTAGATATATAATATATATAAGTTATATAATACATATATATATATATATATAACCATTTCACTCCCTATAAAGTAATATCTCACATATATAAACGTATACTCAAACTCCCACTCCTATATAACAAACTCATAACTCATATATATACTATATATACTTCAATCAAGCCATACATCAACACTATCCAACCATACCTCCCGATAACTACCCAATATACATATATACATACATATATACCAATACAGATATATCCCTACATATATATCAACATATATATATAATATATATAAACTCTATAATATATATATATCAAAACATATATATATATATATAATATATACAATGTAGTATAATAATACTTAGTATATATACATAATCAGATATCAAATATTATATATATATATTATGATAATGATATAGATAGAATATACAAACATATATAATTATATTCATATATATATATAATATATTAATATATATACATACATATATATCAATATATACATATATCTAAGATTATATATATATATAATAAATTATCAAATATAATATAATTAAAATATATATATATATCGATATATAAACATATATATACATGACATATATCCCTATCATGTATATATATATACTAAATATAACAAACTATACGAATATAATATACATACCTCTAATATATATATATATATATATCATATCTATATATATATATCTAATATATATAATAAAATAATAAAACTAATAATAATAATAAGATGCTGAAAAAAAAAATATTATTTTTCGAAATTTTATGCAAAAGTCCATACTCTGTCGGTTTGGGCCAAAGCTCTGATCAACTGTGACCTGTGCTTAAACCAAATTAGCGATGCCATGAATTATGGAGTAAATCACTCGGATATCCTTTTCTATATACCTTTGTCTCTAGATATTTGCCTACTACAGCCATCTTTGCTATTGAAACAGTTCACCTAACTGTTGACCACAGTCAGTCAAGCATCTAGCATTCTTAACCTTTTCAGTACAAAAGTTTCTATAAGATTACTCTTGTCTGACCAAAAAGAAGAGTTTTCTTTATTTAAGCCCCTGAGATCAAGCCCGCCATGGAGGCCTTTCCACTTCTCCCGATCCCTGGATTAATCATACTTGTCGAAGCTAACCTTCATATCGCTATTACCGAAACTTATTTAGCTGATGCATATGCTACCCTCAAGTCAAAGAAGGTTGAAAGTACAGCTAGTTACTTAATTCAATAGAAGTCTAATACATGAATTCTTCTAACAAAAAAACGTCTGCTTATTCCCTTGCAGACAACAAAAACTGATCTGGACTCGAGATGCTTCGAGGATGTTGATACCCGGTCCAACTGGGCACTTCTCACACATATTTAGCTTTAACTAGACATCCTGCAGACTGTGTACGATGACGGCCAAAGGACGGCGAGCAATGTTAAATTGTGTGGATGGGATGTTAGGCTTTTAGCAGGACTAGGCAAAACTTTTTTTATCTATAATTCCTGCACACAGGATTATCACTACTTTTAATTTAGACTTGAGCCTTCTCTCAGGTTATTAATTTCTACTGTTACTGAGAAAGTGACGTTGCATTGTTAAGTTGGTCACCGTAATCATATATGAACTTGAATTATTTGTAAGGAGAGGCTGTTAAGAAGGGTGATGACCAGTCCTATTTTTACTTCGTGAAACTCTTTTATCAAAAAAAGCACATACACTGTACCTGTTACAGAATCAAATATTGTTAAAAGAAAGAAAGAAAAAAAAAACGGGAAAATCCTTGGTAATGTTATAAAGCAGTTATTGGCTAATGGCATTGCGTGTCTGGTCTGGTGCGGAATTGACTGATAACAGATCTACTTCATTGGAAAAAATACATGTAATGAAACAGGGGATACAGTTTAGCGAATGCAGAGTGGAAGTGTTTCAATTTGAGCCAATGCAAACATACACGTCTTTAATGACTATTCATGCCATACATGAATGAGTTAATGGGAAAGAGAATGAGAGAGGAGCAGAAAGAATGAACTTAGTGGTATGGAGTACCTATACTACATAATCTAATCTACATGACTAAATATAGACCATGTGCAAGAGGAAATTCAGTGCGCAAAACTGATTTCTGGTTGGTGACAATATCAATAATTATTACACATCCACAATCAGCAGTAGTTTCAAAACAAAAGGCCCACCTATATCATCGGCAGTCGACGTCTAAAAATAGGTTGTGGTCCCTATTAGTGCAGGTATAGATATGAGCTATACCTACCGTGCACAAGGTATGGTTGAATTCGCTAGTGCTCTGCTTGGTGTAATATGTTTTTTGTTTGTTATATTTGTCATAAAACAAAGATATAAGGAAGAGGTGCATTTGAAGACGATATTGTCCTAGGTTTACCAGATGGCTAACATCCTCTCTAAAGTGCGGAAACCACATAATCTTTTGTTATTTAATGTTTCTAATTATTAACACTTTATACACAACAGATCTGGTTATAGATGTGAATGATCGTTAGAATGAATATAACGACAAATATTGTATAAGAACCAATCAGCTTGTCTATAGAAAAGAGGTGTGGCTTCTTGGCAAATTTGATGACTAAAATGGTGTTCCTCAGGGTCGCCTTTACAGGTTCATTCTTGGTATCAAATCCTATTCAATCCCTTGTTAACGTTAGCTATTATTATGTCGGCAATTCGACTCTCCATTCTTCTTTTTTCCCATTTTTTTACCAAGTTTTATCTTGTGTTTATTCATAAACTCGTTTTCGTTTAGGCATCTCCGGCAAAAGAGAAAGAAAGAAAGAAAGAAAAAAGCCAAAGTTAACACATTATCCTTCAGTCAGTTTTTGAAAAGGCTTCTTTCAGTTAGTTTTCAACGGGGGCAGGCATACACTTTGATTTCACCGAATAAGTTGAATCTATAGTAAAGAAATTTTCAGGTGCCATAATAACATATCCTCGCATTATTATTATTATTGTTATTATTATTATTATTATTATTATCATTATCATTATTATTGTTATCATTATTATTTAAATAAGAAAGGTTCCAGTCTTCCTTTTCTCCCCAACAAAGGGAAAATAATCCAATTATGACATGTATACTTAATTTCCAGTCTTTCCGATGCAAAATAGTTTATATATATATATATATATATATATATATATATATATATATATATATATTGTATTTTTGTTTTTTGTGTGTGTTTTATGGGGTTTTTTTTTTTATACCCATATATATGTATATATATACATATGCACATATAAGCATTAATAAATATATATATACACATACGTACACATACATATATATATATATATATATATATATATATATATATATATATATATATATATATATATATATACATATATACATATATATACATATACATATACATATACATATGCATATATACACACACACACACACACACACACACACACACACACACACACACACACATACCAGGGCCGGCCTTAAGCCAACTAGACCAATTGCTCCCAATTGGGCCCCGTGCCTAAGGGGGCCCGCGCTACTATAGACCTTGCAAGATGCCTGGGAATCATGGCCCAACAAAAGTGTTCATAATTGGGCCCGGATCTCCCAAGGCCAGCCCTGAAACTTACGCATGTACATACATACCTGTATATATAGGTAATCACGTATGTACATATATGTATAGATATTCATATAAATAAACACTCACTAATCAATTCACTCACTCATCTTCGCACTTCACTCCCTCCCCTTTCTTCACGTCACTCACACCACACATCACACACACACTTACACTCACATCACAATCTCACTCACTCACTCACCTTCAAATCTCACTCACTCTCATCAACACGTCACACTCACACACACACACAACACACACACACACACACACTCACACACACACTCACACGTCACTCTATACACATACACACACACACTCAACACACTCACTCACTCACACTCACTCACTCACCTCACTCACTCACTTTTCCTC
>NW_028234437.1:20689910-20692410 GCF_977035675.1 Penaeus japonicus | reverse complement strand
CTCTGCTCATCTCACACCTCTCTCACTTTCATCACCACCTCCTTTCACTCACCCACCTTCATTCATTTCCCACCCTTCCACCCACTTCCCCTAACTTCCACCCACATCCACACTCCACACCTGTCATTTCCACCACCACCCTCCAACTTCCAACCCACTCTTCAACCCCAACCCCCACTCTCCCCCAAACCACACTTCACTCCATTTTCACCTCATTCCCCTACCACCCTCACATTTCACTTCCACTCCACTTCCTCACTCATTCCCCACCCCATTCTTTCCCATCCCATTCATCATTTCCTCCCTCCCACCCCATTCCATCCCCCTCATTCATTCCTTCTTTCCTCCACTCTCTTCTCATCTCCCCCCATCATTTCACCATTCCCATCACCCATCTTTTTCATTCCTTTTCACTCCCCCCCCCCCCCCTTCTCTCTCTCGCCTCTCTCTCTCTCTCCTCTCACCCCCAACCCCCCCCCACCAATCTCCCTCCTCCTCTTCCTCTCTCCACTCATCTACTCTCGTCTCCCTCATCTCCTCTCTCTCCCTCTCCACTCACCCTCCCCCTCATCCTCTCCTCTCCTCTCTCTCCCTTCTCTCTTCTCTCTCTCTCTCCTCTCTCTTCTCACTCATCACCTCCGACCACTCCAATCACTCAACCACTCCTCTCCACTCTCTCTCTCTCGACATCCACTTCTCTCTCTCGTCTCTCTCTCTCTCTCATCTTTCACCCTTCACTCACTCACTACACCAACCACGTCTTCATTTTCTCTCTCAACTCTCTCAGGGGTTTCTATGCGTGGGCTATCTATCTCTCTTCCCTCTCCCTCTCCCCAAGTCCCTCTCTCCTCCCTCTCTCTCCTCTATCTCCCACTCATCTCTCCTCTCATCATCACTCTCACAATCTCTCTCTCTCTCCTCGTTCTCCACCTCTCTCCATCTCTCCCTCTACTCCCCCCTCCATTTCTTCTCTCTCAACATCTATCTCATCTTCTCCCTCCCACTCACCGTCCCAAACTCCTCTCTACTCCACCCTTGGGGCGCTCAACCCACATCATCTCTCTCTCTCATCCCATTCTCTCTCTCTCTCACCTCCCCCCCGCTTCCTCTCCCCACTCGCCTCTCTTCTCTCCGGTCATCAACTCTCTCCTCTTTCCACTCTCTCTCTCTCTCTTCCCTCCATCTTCCTGACTCCTCTCTCCTCTACCTCGTCTCTCTCTCTCTCCACTCCCATTCTCTCCTCTCTCTATCTCACTCTCACCTATCACTCTCACATTTCACTATCACTCCTCACATCACCATCACTCCACTAGTCACTCACTCCTCACTCTACTCTACTTTCTCACTCAAACACACTCACTCACTACAATCTTGCTCCCTCTCCCCCTCCCCCCCTCCCCCTCACACTGCACTCTCCTCCACTCACATAGTCACTCATCCTCTACTCTCACATATCCACTCTCTTCACTCATCCCTATCTCCCACTCCCCCCCCCCCCCCTCTCTACTCGTCGTCTCTCTCTCTCTTCCTCTCACCTCATCTCCTCCATCTCTCATTCTTCTCCTCCAGCCCTCTCCTCACATATTCTCTCCTTCACCTCTCCCTCAACCACCTACCTCCTCTCCACTCACACCTCCCCTCTCACACCTCGTCTCACAACTCATCAACATCACTCCTCAACTCTCTCTCTCTTTCTGCATATTAGGCCATTCACAGAGCTTTTTTCATAGACTTTCACCCCCACCCATTTTCCCTTTCGTGAAATAACACTCTTCAGCAAAATGACACATTACTATAATTCCCTCTGATTATTTTGCCCCTGCTCATTATGTATTGTCAAAGAATGGATTGCCAAATCACCTTTCACTGCATTTGTCACACACGGAAATAATAGTAGATAACATGGCGGATGACAAGGCTTATAAGGTCTTTGGACAAAAATCTCCTTTTTATTAGTAAATTATTTGAATCTCATCTCTCTGTCCTCTGTCCTCACACACTCTCCATCTTCTCCTCCTCTCCTCTCTCCTCTCTCTCTTCTCTCTCTCTCTCTCTCATCTCACTCCCATCACCTCTCCACATCTCTCTCTCTTCTACTCTCCTCTCCTCTCTCTCACTCTCTCCTCCCTCCTCTCCTCATCTCCATCACTCCTTCTCTCTACTCCCTCATCTCCTCTCTCCTCCTCCTCCTCATCTTCTCTTCACTCCTCTCTCTCTCTCCTCTCCTCTCTTTCTACTCTCTCTATTCTATCTCTCTTTCTATCTCTTCTCATCTCTCTCTCTCCCTCTCTCTACTCATCAATCTACACATCGTCCAACTCTCATCCATTCTACCTTCAACTCATCTCTCTCTCTCTTCATTCTCTCTCTCTCTCTCTTTCTCTCTCTTTCTCTCTCTCTCTCTCCTCCTCCACCCTCTTTCTGCACATACGCATCGTACATTCACCCTCTCCTTTCCAACATCAGTGACTGCTCCCAACCCATCCATAAGATCCCCCCC
>NW_028234437.1:20617853-20635353 GCF_977035675.1 Penaeus japonicus | reverse complement strand
TGAAACTAAAATTATCCCCTGTCGAATGGTTCACTTTCATTCAAATGACAACATTTACCACTTTGCTTTCTGTTCTCTTCTGACAATGTTCAGAAGACTCATATCACGTGATCAGGAACGGCCTGCCATGAGAACTTACTTTAGCAATTGCAAGATCAGGTGGCACTCTCCAGGGTGAGTGGGCGTGGTCCAAGGCTATAAATAGATCAGGTCCCACCGAGACTCGAACTCGGATTGTTGGATTCAGAGTCCAAAGTGCTAACCATTACACCATGGGACCGATATAGAAGATGTTGGAGTAATAAGATTATAATTATAAATTACCACCGGAACATACATTGTGCATTTGTGTTAAATCATACACCACGCATAAACACGCATTGGCATACACTGTCACACCACACACGAACACATGCACACACACATGCACATATATATGTATGTATGTATGTATATATATATATATATATATATATATATATATATACATATATACATACATATATATGTATATATGTATATATATGTATATATACATATATATATATGCATATATATGTATATATATATATGTATGTATATATATACATACATACATTATACTATATACATACATACATATATATATATATATATATATATATATATATATATATATATATATATATACAGTATATCGTCGCTGAAAATGCAACTTTTACTTTGGTTACTGTCTTGTATTTAAGACAATAATTCAGAATTAGCTTGACCAAATGTTATAAGTCCCCACTGTATTTTCGGCAGTTTAAACCCATACGTATACTCTATGGCAGGATTCTACGAGTACGGGTCGCGAGAAGTAGTGGATCTTGAGCTTGTTGTCACTAGGCCACTGCGTCTCAATAAGACGAAAAGTAATAAGTATCTAGAGTGGACGGGGAGGGACATTAATCATATTTGGTCTGCCATGTTCCATTATTATATTATGAAGAATATCCCTTTTCTCCCAGCCTATAGTGATCGTGTATTGGTATATTGCGTGCGCGTGAACCCATTGAGTTGGGAAGTATGGCTTAATTTTGCTCAGTTATAGTTTTGGCGTTGAAGATGCTTGCAAAGGTTCGTTGTAACTGCCACAAGAGAGGAGGAGCCTTGGATAACTTGTCGGGTACTTTCATGTGTGGGTCGACGCTACCTCCTTAAGTAGAAATAGGGCTTTGGTATTCTGTAGGATGATTCTCCAGTGATGTAAAGTCAAGGAAAGTCATAACCACTCTCCCCCTGCTATATATTTCTCTTACTGGTGTATCGATTGTTAATTTGGAAACGTATACATATTTTTTAGATATACGTTATCTGGGTATGAATGCTGAGTATTTCATCCCTACACATTTTGAACAGCGGGGAATATGAAAGACAAAATAGATACTCTCTTTATGTAAAATTAACTTGCGTTAGATTTCTGTGGATGTTATGTTTCTTCAATTAATATGAATATCTGGGAAAGGAGAGCAGACAAGGCGATAAGAGAACAGACTTAATGTAAAAGAATGCTATAACATTACGTATAGTTAAATAATGATCACAGTATATGAAAAGTCATACTAATTCTGCTTATCAGGACTGGTTAGTATAAAATAAGTAGGCTAGATCGCAAATACTTTCCGTAGTAAGTTACTACATCCTAATCAAGCCATGTGAAAAGGAGGAAATGTAACTTAACAGTGCAATACATCTAGCATGTAAGATATGATATATGTTACATTTTCCTCAGAATGACATGATTTAGTAATGAAACTAAAATTATCACCTGTCGAATGGTTCACTTTCTTTTAAATGACTACATTTACCACTTTGCTTTCTGTTCTCTTCTGACAATGTTCAGAAGACTCATCTCACATGATCAGGAACGGCTCGCCATTAGACTTTACTTTAGCAATTGCAAGATCAGGTGGCACTCTCCAGGGTGAGTGGGCGTGGTCTAAGGCTATAAATAGATCAGGTCCCACCGAGACTCGAACTCGGATTGTTGGATTCAGAGTCCAAAGTGCTAACCATTACACCATGGGACCGATATAGAAGATGCTGGAGTAATAAGATTATAATTATGAATTACCACCGGAACATACATTGTACATTTGTGTTAAATCATACTCCACGCATAAACACGCATTGGCATACACTGTCACACCACACACACACATGCAGATATATATGTATGTAAGTATGCATGTATTTATGTATATATATATATGTATATATATATGTATGTATATATACACATACATATATACATACATACATATATATATATATATATATATATATATATATATATATATATATCGCATATATATATCGTCGCTGAAAATGCGACTTTTACTTTGGTTACTGCCTTGTATTTAGGACAATAGTTCAGGATTAGCTTGACCAAAGGCAATAAGTCCCCCCTACCCTCAGTTGCTTCACAAAGAGCGCGCGTCTACATAAAACAGTTTAAACCCATACGTATACTCTATGGCAGGTTTCTACGAGTACGGGTCGCGCCCCAGTGGTGGACCCTGGGCTTGTGATCACAAGGTCACTGCGTCTCAATAAGACGAAAAGTAATAAGTATATCTAGAGTGGACGGGGAGGGAGATTAATCATATTTGGTCAGCCATGTTCCATTATTATATTATGAAGAATATCCCTTCTCTTGTCCAGCCTATAGTGATCGTGTATTGGTATATTGCGTGCGCGTGAACCCATTGAGTCGGGAAGTGTTCCTTAATTTTGCTCAGTTATATCATATCAACAGTTTTGGCGTTGAAGATGCTTGCAAAGGTTCGTTGTAACTGCCACAAGAGAGGAGGAGCCTTGAATAACTTGTCGGGTACTTTCATGTGTGGGTCGACGCTACCTCCTTAAGTAGAAAAAGGGCTTTGGTACTCTGTAGGATGATTTTCCAGTGATGAAAAGTCTTGGAGAGTTATAACCATTCACCCCCAAGGTATATAGTCGAATGGCCCAGCTACATATTTCTCTCACTGGTGTATCAATTGTTTATTTGGAAACATACATTTCTTAGATATACGTTATCTGGGTATGATCGCTGATTATTTCATTGTACGTATATATACAGGTATATGAATGTCAAACTGCGTTTTTTTCTTTTAGTATGTTGTAATCATTCCTGCAAAATTTAAACTGCAGGGAGTATGCAAGAAAAAATAAATACGTAAATATGTAATATGTAAAACCAACTTACATAGGATATTTCTATTGATATTGATATTAAAGTCTTATGAAAATCTGGGAACGGAGAACAGACTTAATGTAAAAGAATATGATATCACATATAGTTAAATACTAATCACAGTATATAAAAAGTCAAAAATATTAAATCTATCAGGACTAATTAGTATAAAATTAGGCTAGATCATAAATACTTTCCGTAGTAAGTTACTATATCCTAATCAAATCATGTGAAAAGGAGGAAATGTAACTTAACAGTGCAATGCATCTAACATGCAAGATATGATATATGTTACATTTTCCACAGAATGACATGATTTAGTATTGAAACTAAAATTATCCCCTGTCGAATGGTTCACTTTCATTTAAATGACTACATTTACCACTTTGCTTTCTGTTCTGTTGTGACAAAGTTCAGAAGACTCATATCACGTGATCAGGAACGGCCTGCCATGTGACTTTACTTTAGCAATTGCAAGATCAGGTGGCACTCTCCAGGGTGAGTGGGCGTGGTCCAAGGCTATAAATAGATCAGGTCCCACCGAGACTCGAACTCGAATTGTTGGATTCAGAGTCCAAAGTGCTAACCATTACACCATGGGACCGATGATGATTGCACTGGAGTAATAAGATTATAATCATAAATTACCACCGGAGCATACATTGTACATTTGTGTTAAATCATACACCACGCATAAACACGCATTGGCATACACTGTCACACCACACACGAACACATGCACACACACACATGCACATATATATGTATGCATGTATGTATATATATATATACATATATATGTATATATATGTATATATACATATAAATACATATATATGTATATATATGTATGTATATATATACATACATACATTATACATATATATATAGGCATATATGTATATATATACATACATACATATATACATATGTATATATATATATATATATATATATATATATATATATATATCGTATATATGTATCGTCGCTGAAAATGCGACTTTTACTTTGGTTACTGCCTTGTATTTAGGACAATAGTTCAGGATTAACTTGACCAAAGGCAATAAGTCCCCCCTACCCTCAGTTGCTTCACAAAGAGCGCGCGTCTACATAAAACAGTTTAAACCCATATGTATACTCTATGACAGGAGACTACGAGTATGGGTCGCGAGCAGTAGTGGACCCTGAGCTTGTGATCACAAGGTCACTGCGTCTCAATAAGACGAAAAGTAATAAGTATCTAGGGTGGACGGGGAGGGACATTAATCATATTTGGTCAGCCCTGTTCCATTATTATATTATGAAGAATATCCCTTTTCTCCCAGCCTATAGTGATCGTGTATTGGTATATTGCGTGCGGGAAGTGTTCCTTAATTTTGGTCAGTTATATCATATCAATAGTTTTGGCGTTGAAGATGCTTGCAAAAGTTCGTTGTAACTGCCACAAGAGAGGAGGAGCCTTGAATAACTTGTCGGGTACTTTCATGTGTGGGTCGACGCTACCCCCTTAAGTAGAAATAGGGCTTTGATATTCTGTAGGATGATTCTCCAGTGATGTAAAGTCTTGGAGAGTTAGAACCACTCTCCCTCAAGGTATATAGTCGAATGGCCCAGCTACACATTTCTCTCATTGGTGTATCGATTTAAACTGCAGGGAGTATGCCAGAAAAAATAAATATTCTGCGTAAAACCAACTTGCGTAGGATATTTCTATGGATGTTATATTTCTTGTGATCTTTAATTGATATTAAAGTCTTATGAAAATCTGGGAACGGAGCACAGACTTAATGAAAAAGAAAGATATGATATCACATATAGTTAAATAATGATCACAGTATATGAAAAGTCAAAAATATTAAATCTGGTAAGGTTAGCTTATCAGGACTAATTAGTATAAAATTAGGCTAGATCACCATTATTTTCCGTTGTAAGTTACTATATCCTAATCAAGCCATGTGAAAAGGAGGAAATGTAACTTAACAGTGCAATACATCTAACATGTAAGATATGATATATGTTACATTTTCCTCAGAATGACATGATTTAGTATTGAAACTAAAATTATCCCCTGTCGAATGGTTCACTTTCATTCAAATGACAACATTTACCACTTTGCTTTCTGTTCTGTTGTGACAAAGTTCAGAAGACTCATCTCACATGATCAGGAACGGCTCGCCATGAGACCTTACTTTAGCAATTGCAAGATCAGGTGGCACTCTCCAGGGTGAGTGGGCGTGGTCCAAGGCTATAAATAGATCAGGTCCCACCGAGACTCGAACTCGGATTGTTGGATTCAGAGTCCAAAGTGCTAACCATTACACCATGGGACCGATATAGAAGATGCTGGAGTAATAAGATTATAATTATAAATTACCACCGGAACATACATTGTACATTTGTGTTAAATCATACACCACGCATAAACACGCATTGGCATACACTGACACACCACACACGAACACATGCACACACACATGCACATATATATGTATGTATGTATATATATACACATATATATACATATATATGTATATATATGTATATATATGTATATATACATATATATACATATATATGCATATATATGTATATATATGTATGTATATATATACATACATACATTATACATATATATATAGGCATATATGTATATATGCATACATACATATATATATATATATATATATATATATATATATATATATATATATATATCGTCGCTGAAAATGCGTCTTTTACTTTGGTTACTGTCTTGTATTTAGGACAATAGTTCAGGATTAGCTTGACCAAAGGCAATAAGTCCACCCTACCCTCAGTTGCTTCACAAAGAGCGCGCGTATACATAAAACAGTTTAAACCCATACGTATACGCTATGACAGGAGTCTACGAGTATGGGTCGCGAGCAGTAGTGGACCCTGAGCTTGTGGTCACTAGGCCACTGCGTCTCAATAAGACGAAAAGTAATAAGTATCTAGGGTGGACGGGGAGGGAAATTAATCATATTTGGTCAGCCATGTTCCATTATTATATTATGAAGAATATCCCTTTTCTCGTCCAGCCTTTACTAATCGTGCATTGGTATATTGCGTGCGCGTGAACCCATTGAGTTGGGAAGTGTTCCTTAATTTTGGTCAGTTATATCATATCAACAGTTTTGGCGTTGAAGATGCTTGCAAAGGTTCGTTGTAACTGCCACAAGAGAGGAGGAGCCTTGAATAACTTGTCGGGTACTTTCATGTGTGGGTCGACGCTACCTCCTTAAGTAGAAAAAGGGCTTTGGTACTCTGTAGGATGATTTTCCAGTGATGAAAAGTCTTGGAGAGTTATAACCACTCTCCTTCAAGGTATATAGTCGAATGGCTCCTGCTTCATATTTCTCTCATTGGTGTATCGATTGTTTATTTGGAAATATACATTTTTTTAGATTTACGTTATCTGGGTATGACTGCTGAGTATTTCATTGCACGTTTATATGCAAGTATTAGAATATCAAACTTCTTTTTTTCTTTTAGTATTTTGTAATCATTCCTGCAAAAGTTAAACTGCAGGGAGTATGCAAGAAAAAAATAGATACTCTATGTAGGATATTTCTATGGATGTTATATTTCTTGTGATCTTTAATTGATATTAAAGTCTTATGAAAATCTGGGAACAGACTTATTGTAAAAGAATGATATGATATCACATATAGCTAAATAATGATCACAGTATATGAAAAGTCAAAAATATTAAATCTATCAGGACTAATTATTATGAAATTAGGCTCGATCACTTTCCGTTGTAAGTTACTATATCCTAATCAAGCCATGTGAGAAGGAGGAAATGTAACTTAACAGTGCAATACATCTAACATGTAAGATATGATATATGTTACATTTTCTTCAGAATGACATGATTTAGTATTGTAACTAAAATTATCACCTGTTGAATGGTTCACTTTCATTTAAATAACTACATTTACCACTTTGCTTTCTGTTCTATTGTGACAATGTTCAGAAGACTCATATCACGTGATCAGGGACGTCTCGCCATTAGACTTTACTTTAGCAATTACAAGATCAGATGGCACTCTCCAGGATGAGTGGGCGTGGTCCAAGGCTATAAATAGATCAGGTCCCACCGAGACTCGAACTCGGATTGTTGGATTCAGAGTCCAAAGTGCTAACCATTACACCATGGGACCATATGAAAATTGTGAAATATAATTGTATTATTTTCTAATAATAATTGAAAGGTCAAAGTGTCAACCATTATACCATGTGACAATAGGTTATTGACAAATATAATAGCTTTATTTTCTAATAATTCCTAACCCATGGGATACGGGCATCCATTTTCTTGATTCACCCACCTGTTCGGCACACAAGACCAGTTTTATTTCAGGGGGATCAACCCGCGGCTCACTTGTTATGAATACTATATTACATATAATTAAACAATGATCGCAGTATATGAAAAATCAAAAGGCATGTTAAATCTTGTTAGGTTAGTTTATTAGGATATATATATATATATATATATATATATATATATACATATATATATGTGTGTGTGTGTGTGTGAACACCTACAGGCACACGCACACATATACATATGAATAAATAAATTATGTATATATATATATGTGTGTGTGTGTGTGTGCGCGCGCGCGCAGACACACACAGATACATATTCATTTAAATATATATATATATATATATATATATATATATATATATATATATATGTGTGTGTGTGTGTGTGTGTGTGTGTCTGTCTGTGTGTGTATGCGCGCGCAGACACTCACACAGATACATATTCACACACATATATATATATATATACATATATATATACATATATATATACATTCACGATAATACTTTTTGTTTTCTTATACCAATCTTCGATATGATTTTCACATAACATCAGTAACACGCCGCCACATGGCTATAAACTAGCGATTGTCGATACGCCCGGTGACATTGTGCAGGTCGAAGTGGCAATGCTCCAAGGTCATAAATAGATCAGGTCCCACCGAGACTCGAACTCGGATTGTTGGATTCAGAGTCCAAAGTGCTAACCATTACACCATGGGACCATATGACTAGGTAGGAAATTAAATAATGTTTTATAATAATAATTGAAAGACCAAAGTGTCAACCATTATACCATGGGACCATAGGTTATTGACAAATATAATGGCTTTATTGTCTAATAATTGCCAACCCGTGTGATACGGGTCATCCATTTTGCTGATTTAACCACCTGTTCCGGTACACAAGACAAGTTTTATTTTAGAGTGAAGAAGCAACCCGCGACGTACCTAGGACTTTCTCACTTGTTATGATACCAGGGTCTTCTTCGTGTTCATCAGTTTTTGTGTTTTACCATATCATGAGTCCATAGTGAAGAACCGTAACACAATGGGACCATGTAACAATAGGAGAAATATAATAGCGTGATTTTATAATAATTATTATTAGGCCAAAGTGCTAATGTTAATTATTGTCACAATAAGTGGGGATTAAAGATCCATAAGAAATTTGGTCAGTTTAGGTAATGTTACAGTGTGAATCACAAATTTTATATCAGATATATTTCCCTACATTACAATCAAGCTATGTGAACATGGTAAATAAGGTATAATTGATAATGAATACATCTGCAATGTAAAATATTTGATATGTGGTACGCGGGATACGATGCATATGTACAGAGAATCCATACACGCACCGTCTCAGTTACAGTCCGAATGAATGAACCATTTAATACAGGTCAATAAGACCAATTTTAGCGTGTATTGGGGTGTTTTGAACTACATGGCTGAGACTGGAGACTGGACCATGGACAAAGCCCGTTTGCTAAGAAGTAGGACCTCAGTTACCACAGACTAAAGACCAGTTTGAACGTGTTTGGGGTGGCCCGCAGGTCCCCGGTCAGTTCCTTGCAACGTTTGCCGAGATTGATTTTCTCGTGCAGGTGTTTACTTTCTTGATGGGAGGCTCAATGGCCGATTGATTCCAGTGCGCGTTTGGTCCATATGTAAATAATTGAACCAATCGCCACTTCCCAAACCGATTCCCGAGAAAAAAATGTATATATACATACATACACACTTGCATATATACATATATAATGTTGTACAGTATGGTCCCCACAATATCAGACTGCCCTTCCGATGAAAAAAAAGAAAAGAAATGAACGACAATATGCCAGTAGAATGCCAGGTGTTTGGTATGAACAACATATCCATTTAACTGATCTTGTTCACCACATGTCTGCAACAAAGACATGGAGAGTTATAATCACTCCACTTGAAAGCATCAACTCGACCTTAGTACATACTTTACTTACTTAAGTTCTAAGCATGTCTGTGAATATTTGTTACCTAATTATGATCCTCAGTGTCTTATTTAAATGTCTACTTATTCATGTATATGATTTTTTTTATATACGGTAGGTTATCCAATATATATGTATATTTTTAAAATAAAACCTACTTGCGTTCGATATAGGGCATAATAATTATCATATGAAATTTTGTTAAGTTACCAGGAGTTGTAATGATACAGTGCAGTCTGGATGCCAAATTCTATGCCAGCCTTGTTTTGATACCTATTCTAATCAAGTCACGGGGAATTATTGAAAATGTTTAAATGAAAAGGAATGACTCTACAGTACAAAATATTTAATATGAAATATATGCGACATATTATATCGTTACAAGAATTACATAATATAGGAGCAATATTGCAACGTTACAGTTTTTGCAATATGAATTAATTACCAATTATACAACATCTCTCACAATGCTCTTTGCTCTGTTAAGATTTTCATATCACATCATCAGCAACGCCTCGCCATATGGATATAAAACAGTTGTTGATACGTCCGGTGACACCCAACAGGACGAGGTGGAGGTGTCCTATGGTTATAAATAGATCAGGTCCCACCGAGACTCGAACTCGGATTGTTGGATTCAGAGTCCAAAGTGCTAACCATTACACCATGGGACCATGAATGTCAGGGCGAGAGAATATATAAATATATAAATATAACATTAATAACTCGTATAACAAAAGATACCATACATCTACTTTAATCTATAGTCCCCCTATTGGTCATTTGGAAAGTATTATGAATTCTTTTCATATTTCAAATTGTTCATTAACTATGTTATATACAAGGACTTCTAATCTTTGTAATTTTGCCAACATTTTATATTGTTTTGATCTTGAACCAACAATATTTATAACTCCATTCGCGTATAATAGATATGCCCAGAATCCTAATATCTGAAGATGTATATTTTGTTGTTATATTTATATATTATCTTACCGTATAATCTATGGTCCCATGGTGTAATGGTTAGCACTTTGGACTCTGAATCCAACAATCCGAGTTCGAGTCTCGGTGGGACCTGATCTATTTATAACCATAGAGTACCGCCACCTCGTCCTGTAGGGTGTCACCGGACGTATCAACAACTGTTTTATATCCATATGGTTAGACGTTCCTATTGATGTGATGTGAAAATCATACTGAAGAGTATCATAACAGAGCAAAGAGCATTGTGAGCGATGTAGCATAATTGGCAATTTATTCTTATTGCAAAAACTGTAGGTAACGTTGCAATATTGCAGCTACATTATGTAATTCTCGTAACGATATAACATGGCTCATATATTTCATATTGAATATTTTGCACTGTAGAGTCATTCCTTTTCATCTAATCATTTTCAATAATTCCCCGTGACTTGATTAGAATAGCGTATCAAAACAAGGCTGGCATAGAATTTGGCATCCAGACTGCACTGTATCATTACAACTCCTGGTAACTTAACAAAATTTCATTGTATGATAATTATTATGCCTTATATCATTCATTTACGTAATTCTATATCATTTTATCGCTTTGTTCCCTCCCAGGTTTTCACAGTAATTACTGCAATTAATCATATGATCTCAAAACGCAAGTAGGATACATTAAAAAAAGGAATATTCATATTGGATAACCTACCGTATATATATATATATATATATATATATATAAATAACTAAAAAAAACATATACATGAATAAGTAGACATTTAAATATGACACTGAGGATCAAAATTAGGTAACAGATATTCACAGACATGCTTAGAACTTCGGTTTACCAGTAAGTAAAATATGTACTAAGGTCGAGTTGATCCTTTGAAGTGGAGTGATTATAACTCTCCATGTCTTTGTTGCAGACATGTGGTGAACAAGATCAGTTAAATGGATAAGTTGTTTATACCAAACACCTGGCATTCTACTGGCATATTGTCATTCATTTTTGTTTTCATCGGAAGGACAGTCTGATATTGTGGGGACCATAGTGTACAGTATATATATGCATGTGTGTATGTATGTACATATATATATATGTAAATATATATGTGTGTGTATATGTATATATATATATATATATATATATATATATATATATATATATATATGTAAATATATATGTGTGTGTATATGTATATATATATATATATATTTTTTTTTTTTTTTTTTCCGGGAATGAGTTTGGGAAGTGGCGATTGGTTCAATTATTTACGTATGGACCAAACACGTATTGGAATCTATCGGCTATTGAGCCTCTCACCAAGAAAGAGAAGATCAATCTCGGCAAACGTTGCAAGGAACTGACTGGGGACCCACCCCATAAACCCCATACTGGTCTTTAGTCTGTGTTACCTGAGGTCCTACTTTTCAGCAAACTGGCTCTGTCTAAGGTCCAGTCTCCAGGCCAGCCATGTAGTTCAAAACATCCCAATACACGCTAAAATTGGTCTTATTGACCTGTATTAAATGGTTCGTTAATTCGGACTGTAACTGAGACGGTGCGTGTATGGAGTCTCTGTACGTATGCATCGTATCCCACTTGCCACATATCAAATATTTTGCATTGCAGATGTATTCATTATCAATTATACCTTATTTACCATTTTCATATATCCTGATATTAATGTGGGGGAATATATCTGATATAAAATTTGTGATCCACACTATAACATTACCTAAACTGACTAAATTTCTCATGGATATTTAATTCCCACATATTGTGACAATAGTTAACATTAGCACTTTGGCCTTACAATAATTATTATAAAATCACGCTATTGTATTTATCCTAGTGTTACATGGTCCCACTGTGTTACGGTTCTGCACTATGGACTCATGATATGGTAAAACTGATGAACACGAAGAAGACTCTGGTAACATAACAAGTGAGAAAGCCCTAGGTACGTCGCGGGTTGCTTCTTCACTCTAAAATAAAGCTTGTTTTGTTTACCGAACAGGAGAAAAAAAAAAGAAAATAGATGCCCCGTATCACACGGGTTAGTAGTATTTTAGAAAATAAAGCTATTATATTTGCAAATAACATATGGTCACATGGTATAATGGTTGACACTTTGGCCTTTCAATTATTAGTAGAAAACATTACTTTATTTCCATTATAGTCACATGGTCCCATGGTGTAATGGTTAGCACTTTGGACTCTGAATCCAACAATCCGAGTTCGAGTCTCGGTGGGACCTGATCTATTTATAACCATAGAGTACCGCCACCTCGTCCTGTAGGGTGTCACCGGACGTATCAACAACTGTTTTACATCCATATGGTTAGGCGTTCCTGATGATGTGATATATAAAGCATACTGAAGATTATCATAACAGGACAAAGAGCACTGTGAGAGATGTAGTATAATTGGTAATTACTTCATATTGCAAAATTTGTAGATTGTTCTATTGAACTGATGAGCCGTCAGGTCTACTCAAGTACGGTTTTCAGTTCGAGCCTCGGTTCTCACTTTAACAACACCAAGAGGACATTTCTTTCGTTCGAGAATCTGCAGATCATGCTATTTAGCCAAACAGGAGTAATCACTCTGATGAAAAAAAAAAATTACTGCAAAAAATGTTAACCTAACAGAAAATCTCCCCCTACCAGGCTTTTATCGGGAATCAGTTTGGGAAGTGGCGATTGGTTCAATTATTTCCGTATGGACCAAACACGTATTGGAATCTATCGGTCATTGAGCCTCTCACCAAGAAAGAAAACACCTGCACGAGAAAACCAATCTCGGCAAACGCTGCAAGGAACTGACCGGGGACCTGCGGGCCACCCCAAACACGTTCAAACTGGTCTTTAATCTGTGTTACCTGAGGTCCTACTTCTTAGCAAACGGGCTCTGTCTATGGTCCAGTCTCCAGGCCAGCCATGTAGTTCTAAACACCCCAATACACGCTAAAATTGGTCTTATTGATCTGTAATACATGGTTCATTAAATGGTCACATGGTATAATGGCTGACCCTTTAGCCTTTCAATTATTATTAGGAATTACAACGATATTTCCTTCTTAATCACACGGTCCCATGGTGTAATGGTTAGCACTTTGGACTCTGAATCCAACAATCCGAGTTCGAGTCTCGGTGGGACCTGATCTATTTATAGCCTTGGAGCATCGCCACTTCGACCTGCACAATGTCACCGGATGTATCGACAATCGCTCGTTTATATCCATGTGGCGGCGTGTTACTGATGTTATGTGAAAATCATACCGAAGATTGATATAAGAGGACAAAGAGTGTTATGTAGAATGAATAAGATTGGATGCTTCAATGTAATTGATATATGTTAAAGGCATGTCGAAATTAACGATGCAACATATTCTATACAATACACATTAGATATTTTGCACTGCAGAGCTTTTTAGTACAGTCTATACCTTCTCCACATTTCCATATAACTTGATTAAGATGTGATATCAAAACAAATTTGTAACCTACACTCACATGTCATATATCACTAATTTAATTCATATGTCATATTTCATTCATTTAAATGAATCTAAAACTTATTATGATTTTGTTCTCTCCTAGATTTTAATATTACTTTAACATTGATTAAAGCCCACAATAACTATAGGCAATTATTAGATCCACAAAGTTCTCATAACATTTTTACCAAAAAAATCTTGTTTAATCCTCTTAGATTAAAATGTGGTATCATTATCACTAAAATATGTGATTATATATGGAATAAGTAAATGAAGCATTCAGTGTCATATCTAGGTATTAGGTATTTACGTATACAACATATAGCATTGGTATACCAGCAAATAAAATATGTATTAGTGTCTGTTAGATGATATGCTTTGAAGAATATAAAACTCTATGGCTGTAGTCTTGCAGAATCAGTCAAATAAATACATTGTTTAAATCGAAGGCATACACACACACACATATATGTATATATGTATATATATATATTTATATATATATATATATATATATATATGTGTGTGTGTGTGTGTGTGTGTGTGTTTCTGTGTGTGCCCGCGCGCGCGTGTGCACACACACACACACACACACACACACACACACATATATATATATATATATATATATATATATATATATATATTATTTCTTTTTCATATATATATGTGTGCTTGTGTCTGTGGGTGTTCACTCACACACACACACACACGCACATGTACACAAACACACACACACATACACACACACACACGCACACACACACACACATATATAAATGTATATATATATATGTATGTATATATATATATATATATATATATATATATATATATATATATATCCTGATAAACTAACCTAACTAGATTTAACATACCTTTTGATTTTTCATATACTGCGATTATTATATAATTGTATGTAATATTATAGTAATCTTTTACATTAAAGACTATAGCATCATAACAAGTGAGAAAGCCGGAAAGTGAGAAAGTACGTCGCGGGTTGATCCCCCTAAAATTAAACTGATCTTGTGTGCCGAACAGGTGGTTGAATCAAGAAAATGGATGCCCCGTATCCCATGGGTTAGGAATTATTAGAAAACAAAGCTAATATATTTGTCAATAACCTATGGTCACATGGTATAATGGTTGACACTTTGGCCTTTCAATTATTATTAGAAATTGCAACGATATTTCTTTCTTAGTCACAAGGTCCCATGGTGTAATGGTTAGCACTTTGGACTCTGAATCCAACAATCCGAGTTCGAGTCTCGGTGGGACCTGATCTATTTATAGCCTTGGACCACGCCCACTCACCCTGGAGAGTGCCACCTGATCTTGCAATTGCTAAAGTGATATGAGTCTTCTGAACATTGTCATAATAGAACAGAAAGCAAAGGGGTAAATGTAGTCATTTAAATGAAAATGAACCATTTAACAGGTGATAATTTTAGTTACAATACTAAATCATGTCATTCTGAAGAAAATGTAACATATATCATATCTTCCATGTTAGATGTATTGCACTGTTAAGTTACATTTCCTCCTTTTCACATGGCTTGATTAGGATATAGTAACTTACAACGGAAAGTGACTAATTAGTCCTGATAAGTTAGCCGATCTAGATTTAATATTTTTGACTATTCATATACTGTGATCATTATTTAACTATATGTGATATCATTTTTTTTTCATTAAGTCTGTTCTCCGTTCCCAGATTTTCATGACTTTAATATCAATTAAAGATCACAAGAAATATAACACCCATAGAAATATCCTACGCAAGTTGGTTTTACATTGAGTATTTATTTTTTCTTGCATACTCCCTGTAGTTTAAATCGATACACCAATGAGAGAAATATGTAGCTGGGCCATTCGATTAATATACCTTGAGGGAGAGTGGTTCTAACTCTCCATGACTTTACACCACTGGAGGATCATCTTGCAGAGTACCAAAGCCCTATTTCAATTTAAGTAGGTATCGTCGACCCACACATGAAAGTGCCCGACAAGTTATTCAAGGCTCCTCCTCTCTTGTGGCAGTTACAACGAACTTTTGCAAGCATCTTCAACGCCAAAACTATAACTGAGCAAAATTAAGCCACACTTCCCAACTCATTGGGTTCACGCGCACGCAATATACCAATACACCATCACTATAGGCTGGACATTAGAAGGGATATTCTTCATAATATAATGATGGAACATGGCTGACCATATACGATTAATTTCCCTCCCCGTCCACTCTAGATACTTATAACTTTTCGTCTTATTGAGACGCAGTGACCTAGTGACCACAAGCTCAGGGTCCACAACTGGGGCCTGACCCGTACTCGTAGAATCCTGCCATAGAGTATACGTATGGGTTTAAACTGCCGAAAATACACAGTGTTTTATGTATACGCGCGCTCTTTGTGAAGCAGCTGAGGGTAGGGGGGACTTATTACCTTTGGTCAAGCTAATCCTGAACTATTGTCCTAAATACAAGACAGTAACCAAAGTAAAAGTCGCATTTTCAGCGACGACAGCTATTTTATCTTGCAATGTGGGATATGTCGTTATATATATATATATATATATATATATATATATATATATATATATATATATATATATATACAAACGCACACATACACACACACGTATATATATATATATATATATATATATATATATATATATATATTATATATATATATATGTATTTATGTATATATATGTATATAAATACATACATCCATAGACACACACACACACACACACACATACATATATATATATATATATATATATATATATATATATATATATATATATATATATATATATATATATATATGTATGTATGTATATATATACATATACATATATGTGTGTGTGTATAAGTAAAATATGCACTAAGGTCTTTTTGATGCTCTGAAGGGGAGTGATTATAACTCTCCATGTCTTTGCGGTCGCTTATTGGCTCCAGACATGTGGTGAACAAGATCAGTTGAATGGATATATTGTTTATACCAAATACCTGACATTCTACTGACATATTGTCATTCAATATTTATCCTTTTATTTTGGTCGGAAGGACAGTCTGATATTGTGGTGATCATACTGTACAATATATATATATATATATATATATATATATATATATATATATATATATATACATGCATATAGATATATAGAAAGGTAGATAAATGTATATATGTATCTGTGTATACATATACACGCATAGGTATTTATATGTGTGTGAGAAAGTGTATCTGTGAGTATGACAAACCATTATAATTGTCTTGTAGCGTAATCCATGCAATGACCTCTCTTGTTCCGATTCATTGTTAAAATGACTTTCTTTCCCATGTTAAAAGGAGAAAAATCACCTGGCAATAATGTAGCATTATTCCCTAGAATGCTAATGGTGAATGAGCACTTCCGAGGGACCAACACCACTCAAACTGATTTTAACACACACACACACTCACACAC
>NW_028234437.1:20607853-20612853 GCF_977035675.1 Penaeus japonicus | reverse complement strand
CAATTACAATATATTATAACCACAAGATAAATCACAGTATTATGAGACAGTATGACATATATGACAAGAAATAACTCTGAAAGTAAGAAGTTGGGATTAGTACAGTTCCCACAAATTATAGGGCACAGATGTGTGGGCGGACAGGTAGTTCTAGCTGAGACAAGAGACCCAGTGTATCCTTGCTACAGCCAGCACATCTCAGGTCAGCTAGTTCAGTGGAGGATAACCCACCTGCAGGAGAAATAGGAGCAGCTAATCCAAGTTCCAGCCAAGGTTCCTATTTCCTTATTGGTGGGCCTCGGGGTCACAACATTACAAGGGTCTGCCTTTCGATTAGTCTCTGATGGGGATTTTCCTATGTTCCGAGGACGACCAAAATCTCACGAAGGGCTGAAGTCGCAGGGCGCTGCCTGTGACATGTTTGGTCTGAGTGATATGTGAACCCTGGTAATTAAGATCACATCTGTGTATTGTAATTCGATCATATTTTGTCTGGTCAGATATTTGTACTGAAATAATCATTTTCATTACACCCTTCTACGCTACCTGAAATCGTCCCAATTTGGAAATAAAGTAGGACACTTTATACTTAACTGAAGGTAAGAGTTCCTTGATCGAGGGAACTCTATAAGTGTTACACGAAGAGACAGAAAACATATTGCAGCGTCTTGATTGATGCAAAGGATATGAATAGGGAAATCGTTCGTGCTATGAAAAAACACGCGTCACTGATATATTGATTATTGTATAAAAGTTTTGTCTGCTTTATATATGCATTTTTTTTTTTTTTAATTTTGGATTTTTTTAAAAATCTTATATGACATGAGGAAAACTATTAAATGCAACATAATCATGGGTAGGTATTACTTGCTTGTTTCTCTTTGCAGCTCGCTTGTAGGTAATGCAATAGCACGCTCCTAGGGTTAGTAGCAACATGCACATTCCAGCGACGGTAACGTATACGGAATTAGATTTGGGTTGCATGGCTGAGCGGTGTAAATGCATTAAGCTATTGCAAAGTAGGCATCTTTTGAAGGGTCAGATTAGGAAGAGAAATGTTATGGGATAGTAGAAGGTATTCATTGTAATCTTCCTTGTGCTGGAAGAACAAAAATACCTTGTAGGACAATGTCAGGCTTATGCTTGTTACACGTAACTGTAGTTGTAGTAGCCTTGAAGTAAAATAATAAGGTAACGTCGGTAAATGAGAGAAGAAACGGCTTAATTGAACCTTGGACTTCAGAGAACATGCACTGATCGATGATGTTATGGTTTACAATGAGTGCCCTGGAGCAAGTTGGCATGTTTGTGTCAAGTACCAGGGGCAATGGAGTGCAAATGAATGTGCGAGGAGTGGTCTTTTCACAGTTATATAATAAGTCTAACGGTGGGAAAGAAATAGCCTGGCCGTGAAGGGATTTTAGGATGAGTGAATGTTGCGTGATTAACGTGAAGGTCTTATTTGTTTTATATGGGAATGGGTGAATGAAATAAGCTTTAAAGGTAGTTTTAGGGGAGAGTGGAGTAAGGACAGAGAGACCTGACATTGTGAGGTAAGATTTTAGAGTAGAGTAGAACTGAAGGCGTCGTTTTAGATGAAAAAAGAGGCTTGATATTAGCAGAGGAGATATTGTGAAGAATAGGGCGTAAGACATGTGGAGTAATGAGGTTCGGAAGCACTTCGCCTGCTGTTGCTGAAATCAACGAGTTGGTTATTGAGTTAACATTATTTGTAGTCTTATTGATTGCCACCTGGTAAGATAGCACGTTAAACGCGAGCTCTGTGAAGTGGTTAGAATTATTGAACTTTGTGGAGAGGTTTTCAAAGGTAGTGTTGACGGCATGAATCGATGCGTCAAATCTATGAGTAATTCTTTTGGGAATATTTTGATATTCTAAGAATTTAGAAATGAAAGTATCATCATATACAATGCCAAATAACGCATCGGTAATCTTTCCGACAGCATTAATTAACCCAAAAGAAAGTTGATTATGAATGTTTTGAAGTCCATTGTCAAGAACGGAGAACTGCTGGTGTGTTAATTGTTCACGAGTTACCTGCGTTTGAAATTATGCTATCTTACGTAAGTGGAAACTATTCAGGCCGGATAAATTAGCAATCGGCTGAAGCGAAATTTTGATTTCCACATTGTTTGTTATTGGTAAGACTAGCCTATGGTCCTCAACGAATGCTCTTAGGTGGTAGGTGATAGATGGTAGGTTGTAGGTGGTAGGTGGTAGGTGGTAGGGCATGGGGGTCGGCAGAGGAAAGAATATCAAGCCCAAGAGTAGTAAAATCTGGAAGATAAAAATCAATTAGTATTCGTCGGCCGAGGAAGAAGAGTACTTGTGAGCAAGCTTTAGGACGTTAAAGTGAGACCAAGAGTGTTCACCTGATTGTATGCATTTGATGTAGGTTTTGTTGTTCTTTACACTAATTACTCTAAATGGGCCTTCAAATCTAGGGGCAAGCTTTGATTAAATATTGGGTTGTTGGTTGATTTTTCTAAATACTAGTACTCCAACTTCAATGTTTTGAATATATATATATATATATATATATATATATATATATATATATAAATATATATATATTGTGTGTGTGTATGTATATATAAACATATATATATATACATATATATATACATATACATGTATATATATGTATGTATATATTTATATATGTATATATATATATGTGTATATGTATAGATATACATATATATATATATATATATATATATATATATATATATATATATATATATATATATATATGTGTGTGTGTGTGTGTGTGTGTGTGTGTGTGTGTGTGTGTGTGTGTGTGTGTAGTATATACGCACATTTGGTTGTATGTGTGTGGATATATATATATATATATATATATATATATATATATATATATATATATATGTGTATTTGTGTATGTAGTATATACACACATTTGGTTGTATGTGTTTGGATATATCTATATATATATATATATATATATATATATATATATATATATATATATATATATATACATATATTTATATATATATATATATACATGTATGTGTATGTATATATATATATATATATATATATATATATATATATATATAAAGAAACACACACACATATACACACACACACACACACACACACACACACACACACATATATATATATATATATATATATATATATATATATATATATATATATATATATCTGTGTGTGTAGTGCAATACTTGAACAGATGGCTAAGATAACTCTTCAGAAGCATGGCAATAAACGGGAAAGAAACCAAGAGACCCATTGGATAATCTACCTATCGTTTCCATAATTATTTATTGGTCCCATGGTGTAATGGTTAGCACTTTGGACTCTGAATCCAACAATCCGAGTTCGAGTCTCGGTGGGACCTTCATTATTTATTAAATCTCGTATTACAGAATGGCCAACATACGAACAAACATCTATTACATACAACGTGCGAATTCTTGTCGCAGGAAATACTCTAGTATCAGATAACGTAACGCTATCAGTCAGGTAATCTTACCTGCCCACACGGACTCACTCTTACTTTCTCTCATACACCGTTAGGTGTCGTAGCAGTTGACACGATAGTCCTAAACTTTCTCTCTCTCTCTCTCTCTCTTTCCTCTACCTTCTTCTCCTTCACCTCTTATTAGTCCTACTTCTTATCTCGTTCTCTCTCTCATTCTCTCTCTCTCTCTCTCACCTCCTCTACCTTCTCCTTCACCTCTTTTTAGTCCTACTTCTTATCTCGTTCTCTCTCTCTCTTCTATCTTCTCCCTTTCCTTCTCTTCATCTCTATCTGTGTCCTTCCCTTTCTGAATGATATCTGTAAACGGATGCTATGTATGGAATGATAGATATTGAGTGATAGACTATATAAGTGTTTCCGAGAGATTGGTTGATTAGGTAATAAAGTAAATGATATACTGATGGCTAGATATATTGTACGGTAACACCTACGACTACGTGACTTTTTTTCAAAATTGTTTAAAATGATGAACAAAACAAAGATTCATGATGATTTATTTGGCAAACTTAAGCGTCCAGATAGTTTTCTCTCTTAACTTTAGAGTGATATTACAAATATGTAACTAAAACATTTATTTCTTTCCTCCCCTTCCCCGTTTTCTATATATCATTATCATTCTCACTATTATGTTTATCCTTATTATCAATATCATCAGCATTTTTGTAATCATTATCATCAATATCATCAGCATTTTTACTATTATTATTATTATCGTTATCATTATCATTATTAACATTGTATCATAATCGTCATCCTTATTATTACAATCGTTTTCAAATACGCTCGTGGTGTGCCATAGTCAACCCTCTCGCATTCCACGTTTGCCACGTGTTCGAGCAAGATGGAGTCCGAACAAGTAGACTCTAGTGGCACACACATGGTGGAGCCCGAGAAAATGCACGGACCTAGTATGATTGTGAATAAGATCTTGCTTTAAGTAATCCCTCAAGTGTATCAAGTGTACTTCGCCATATTCATGATATGTTGCTGAGAAACTGAACTAGCTTTTGCAGTGTCTAACCATGAAGAGACTGATTTAAATTCAAACTGCTTTCCCCTCGGTCCAGCGTCTATTGTCACGTGATTGCAAATTACATTTCAAATTGGCTATATTAAACCCAACGCTAGTATTTATCGTGTTCAGGTCTTATTCTTATTAGCTGATTTGATTTCCCTCGCATAAGCCATCTGTTACAATCGCGTCCGTTCTTTGCATCATTTTCTAGTGGTGTTGGAAGGGGACAGATAATGGAGTTCCCGGAATTTGCGATTCTTTTTACTACTCTGGCGACTTTATTATTGATTCGCGATGATTGAAATGTTATGAAAATATTTCTTAGAATGTTCTGTTCTGTGAAATTCCTCAATTCAGTCGTTAGATGTCCAATAACATCACTGCATCGAGTCCGGCCTATTAAAGAGTCAGGTCCCACCGAGACTCGAA
>NW_028234437.1:20565353-20570353 GCF_977035675.1 Penaeus japonicus | reverse complement strand
ACACACACTACACACACACACAATAACCTCTCTCACACTCAAAAACACTATCACACTCACACTTACAAACACTACAACAGACACACTACAGTCACAATCGAACTCCACAGATCACAAACACTGACACACTCACTGACACGACTCAGAACCCACACCACACACCCAGACAGACATACACACATACTCACCCATCCAACCTGTCCCACACACACACAAAAACACATACACTACACACAACCACTCCCTCAACAACACCCACACTCTCTACACACAAACACACACACACACACAGTCACACACACACACTCAAAAACACACACACACACACACTCTCATATATATAATAGTAGATACACAAACACACACCAACACCCACCCCCACACACACACACACACACACACACACACACACACACACACACACACACACACCCACACCCACACACACACACACACACACACACACACACACACACACACACACACACAAAACCCTACACCCCCACCCACCCAACCACCCTACACACACCACACCACACACACACACACACACACACGACACACACTCACACTCACACACACACGACCAGACATACACCCAAACACCCACACTCCTCACACACACACACTCACATCACACACACACACACACACCCCTCACACACACACACACACACATCACCCACACACACCACAGACAGACATACTCCCCCCCCCCCACCCCCCCCCCCCCCCCACACACACACTATCACACACGACACAGCACACACACACACACACCACAAAAACACACACACCCACGACCACACACACACACAGCTCACACACCAAACAACCAAGGACAGCACCCCCACACCCACCTCTCTCCCACACACACATCACACACACACACGCACACATACACACAAACAAACACTCACAATCAAACACAAACCACACACAGCCCACACATCCCACACACTCACACACCCACACCACCCATCACTCCACATTCTATCAACCCAATCCTAACTCACTCTAAACCTATCTACCAACACACCTCTCTCCCTCCTACCTATAACACACAACACACTCTCAATCAGACTCAGAAACTATCACACAACAAAATTAAACTCAGTCAAACTCACCAAATCCATCAATCTATAATCTCACACAACACTAACTAAAAATATATATAACAGAATAACACTATCAAACACAGCTGTCTGTAATCACAGACGATAAAAGAATAAATGACTATCATACTCTCTATCTTTTCCAAACTCTCAAACTATACAATAATACATAACCTTCACAAACACTAACACAATATCTCACTCTATTACACACTACAATATATATAAATATCTATATTCTCAAAATGTGTGAGTGTGTGTGTGTGTGTGTCACTATAAAACCCAACCCTCACCCACAAACACACAATAACTCACCACACAAACTATAAAACTCTCATAAATAAAACAATCCAAAACAATATAATACACTACACCAACCAACCCTAACAAAACGAAACTACAACAATCACTCTCAACACAAACACTCATCTCAATCATAACTATATCTCAAAAAATGTCAACCAATATCAAAAAAATACTAACAAACTCACTAAACTCACACTCAATTTAAAATTTCATAACACTACATAAAAACCACTCACATACTATATCCCAACACCCAACCGATCTCTATCTCAATCTATCCCTCAATATACTAACACATACAACTACCAAATACCTTTAACTACATATCACCAATACCAACCTAATATATACTCCATAAATATCTGTAACTTAAATTCACAATAACAATGAATATATGGAAATCTCTATCAAACACCCAAACTCACAAACGAATATCTCACTAAAATATAACAGCTCACTTGTCACTCTCACAAACATATATGTATGTAATGTTATAATAATACTCAAAAAGAAACAAGCCTATAACAAACTATATATGTATTATCCTACATATACATCTACATCAACATAACACATCCCAAATAACCTCAATCAAACAATAACAAACCAAACACTCACTCATCTATATCAAATATAACAAATATATTGTGTGTTTGATGTGTGTGTGTGATATAAAATCAAACACCCAAACCAAATAACTCTCACACAAACACACACACCTATCTATACTCATCTACTCAAACACTAATAATCAAATATATCTATCAATATCTACTATAACCCTACATACATACATCATAAGTAACTATATATCTCTATAAATCACTCTATAAAACTAAATCTAAATATAACTCCTCTCTCTCGAAGACTAACCAAATCACATAAATCTCTTTTATATATATATATATATATATAGTATAAATTATATATATAATATATATGTATGTATGTATACACACACTCACACCCACCACATATTTATATGTACTATGTAAATATCATATATATATATATATTTATATATATATATATATATATATATTATTATATATAAATATCTATGTGTGGTGTGTGAGTGTGGTGTGTGTGTGTGTGTGTGTGGGGGTGTGTGTGTGTGTGTGTGTGTGTGTGTGTGTGTGTGTGTATTTTCATATATAAATTTATATATTATATATATCAATAGCTATATAGAGATTTATATATATATTATATGTATATAGTTTATATATATATGTATATATATATAAGTATGTAAATGGTGGTTTACATATATGTGTATTGTATATATATATTATATTTTAATATATATATATATATATAATATATATTAGATTATATTATATATATATATACATTCATATGTATACATATATATATATAAATATATTATATATATATTATAATTTATATATATCTATATATATATTAGAGTTATACTATATTATATATATGTATATATATATATATATATATACATATATATACATACATATATATATGTATGTATATATATGTATATTAAAGGTAATAATGAAAAAAGTGAATATGAAAAAAGGAAAATAAGAAAATTAAATTCTCTTAATTCACAGAAAAATCTATTTAAGTCTACCTTAACATAACTTACAATTATTCCATATATGTCGTTTTCTGTAAGTAGATATTTAAATGATTCAGAGAAAACAGTTTTTGTAGGAGTAACTATATAAAATAACAGAAATTTCTAATAAGGTATTTATTTCAGGGTAGGTAAAGGAACACGATTTTTTTCTCTCTCTCTAAAATTACTTAAATTCGAAATTTATTTTATAACCACTATTGTTATTGTTGTTGTTATTATCATCATTACCGTAATCATATCATTAGTATCATTATTACCATCATTATTATCATTATCATCTTCATATTATTAAATACTATTACTATTATCATTATTATCATTGCCATTATTATCATCATCATCATTATTATCATTATCATTATTATCATTTTATAATTATTATTATTATCATTATTATCATTACTATTATTATAATCATTATCATTATAATCATTATCCTCATTATTGTGATTATTATCATTAACTATTATAAAAATGGTTATTTTTGTTATCATCATTATCACCATCATTATCATTACTGTCATTATTATCATTATCATCATATTCTTTATCATCACTATCATTATTTCGACAATCATTACTATCATTATTACCATTATCATTATTTTCACCGTCACTGTCATCTGTTATCATTATCATTTGTTATTATCATTATAACTATTATCCTTATCATCCTCATATATATATATATATATATAATATATATATATATATATATATATATAATAATATATATATATATAATATATATATATATATATTATATATATATATATATATATATATATATATATATATATATATATATATATATATATATATATATATATATATATATATATATATATATAAATATATATATATATATATATTATATATATATAAGTATAATATATAATAACAAATAGCAATGATAACAGATGACAGTGACGGTAAAGTAATGATAACACATATGTATATATATATATATATATATATATATATATATATATATATATATAATATATATATATATATTATATATATATATATATATATTATATATATATATATATATATATATATATATATATATGTATATATATATATATATTGTATGTATGCATTATAGCGTATGTATGTATTATATCGTATTGTTGTATTCTCGTATATATATATATATATATATATATATATATATATATATATATATATATATATATATATATATATATATATATATATATGTATATAATATATATATATATAATATATATATATATATATATATATATATATATATATATATTATATATATATATATATATATATATATATATATATATGCATGTATGTATATATATATTGTATGTATGTATTGTATCGTATCGTATCGTAATAAGTATTCTCGTATTTTACATTCAATTTATATTCATTATATTAATTTTCATATTTTGACATTGACCAAGCGAGAGAACGGGCACTTTGCAGTGAGCATCAGGTCGAGGGTCACCTTCGTCTCCCCCTACCATTGCCCTTGCCCCTTTTCGGAGTCTACTCTTGCTCCTTCTCGCGCCTTTCTTTCTCAAGTCTTTCTTCTATTTCTCGCCTTTTCCTTTCCCTGGCTTCTTCTTGACGCTCTTTCCTGCCGCCTCCCCTCTGTTGACCCTTCACCTCTTTACGCTCCTCTTTGCGCAATCGCTCCCTTTCCAGCTGCTCCTCTCTCTTAGACACGGTTCTGCACCTATCCGCCAGCATTTCGGTCAGATCGCGCAATCCCGTGATTCCTATGTGATCGAGGGTCACTGGGTTTGGGTCTATGAACGCGACCCACTTCTTAGGGACGTGTTCGAGGAGTTGCAGCTTCATGGGTCCTGGTCCAGCGATGATAACCTTTTCCACCAAACACTGTCCCTCCTCGTCGAGATAGAGATCATCCAGGCGGTCGAAAATGAGTTTGAGGTGCATGACCCTGCTCTCTT
>NW_028234437.1:20512073-20514573 GCF_977035675.1 Penaeus japonicus | reverse complement strand
CCGTAACTATTTCCACATACACCCGAGTATTAATAATGCATTACGCGTTCCTCGGGAGCCGGTGATGTTATGGATGCCAGGCATGAATGCTAAGCTCAACTTGGTATCTCGTAAAAAGCCAAAGCAGTGGAGGAGACGAAGGAAGCAGAGGAGGAGGAGGAGAAGGATGCAGAGGAGGAGGAGGAGAAGGAAGCAGAGGAGGAGGAGGAGAAGGAAGCAGAGGAGGAGGAGGAGAAGGAAGCAGAGGAGGAGGAGAAGAAGGAAGCAGAGGAGGAGGAGGAGGAGGAAGCAGAGAAGGAGAGAGGAAGGAAGCAGAAGGAGAGAGAAGGAAGCAGAGGAGAGGAGGAGGAGGAGGAGGAGGAGAAGGAGCAGAGGGGGAGGTCCGGGGCTTCAGTCAAGGAATCTTCGAATAAAGGAGGAATGAGTCATCTAGGGGTGAGTGTCCGGGCTTTTTCAGTCAAGATCTTTGTTTATTGTGAATTCCAATCTCATAATGAGAGAGAAAGATCTCTTAGATTCATTTTACTCTCGAATAAATAGATAATGACGCAATTTTCGAGTGCAAATCTAAAGACACCTGGCCTGGGCTAAGCCTCTGATGTTTCAAGACGTCTATGAGCCAAGATGCCACTACCAATACTTTTTCTTGCATACTGTGAAAGGCAGTATTTTCAAATCAGTAACAAATTACCGCATGTGAACCTATTACCTGTTGTGCAGGTAAATTTGTTTATTACATTTTGCAGGCATTTTCACTTTAGACGACCATTACTAGCTACCTAGAAACATTGTTATGCGAAGAGAAAAAGAAACGTGCCGATAATGTGTGATAGTTATCTTTATAAAATATAATAAATGTCATTTTAAAAAATCCTACATATTGCCAGGTGTGCCATCTTTATCAGTATTCACCTCATACCATTGTCTCTTGGTCATGCTCTCAGATATAACATCTACAAACATCCAGTGTTTGTTTTGATCTTGTCTCCTCAGGTTCCTTTGTATATGGGTCTGTTTGGACACGCCATGTATGTATGTGTGTGTGTGTGTACATACCCATCTGTGGATATGTATGTCAACCTCATGGACCCAATTGCGCGTTATGCATAAATGCATACGGTCGCCTATGTCAAGGTCAATGACTGTACCGAGGTATGAAGCCTCATATTGCATTTAATTTTGCCGATATTCCATGACTTACAGAATAATACATACTGCCATGTGACACCCTCACATGACCCAGCGAATTAGCATGGATAATACCGCCATGTCATTATGTATATATTCTCCAGATACAGTACGGAGAGTTTCGTTCAAAGAATCTTCCAGAACTATGACTAATACCCTTTTGTTTGTTTGTATGTGTGTGTGTGTGTGTGAGTTAGTAAATGAGTGAGTGAGAGAGTGAGTGAGTGAATGAGAGAGAGAGTGAGTGAGTGAGTGAGTGTGCGTGATATAGTCTAATAGTTTTGCTTTGGCTTGACACTGATTTTACACGTACACATTATAACTGTTCACGCCCATGAAGCCGTTCCTGGCATTCTGACGACCACCCCAAACTTGAAGTAAAGCCAGTTAAACTTTTCTCTAGATCATATGACCTCACCGCTATATCCACAAAGACACTCACTCACACATTCTCACACTCGCACGCACCAACGCATGCACGAACAAGGATGAAGGATGTGAACGTAAAGAATTCTGTGTCTGGATAGCTGTAAGTTTTGTTCGCTTTGAAGTAATTATAGAAAGGCAACCTTACAGTAAAAAAGAAAAAAAAAGAAAAAAGAAAGAAAGAAAGAAAAAAATATATATATATGTATGTGTGTGTGCGTGTGTGCGTGTGTGTGTGTGTGTGTGTGTTTGTGTGTGTGTGTGTGTGTGTGTGTGTGTGTGTGTGTGTTTGTGCGAGTGTGCGCATGTGTGTGTGTGTTTCTGTGTGTTTTTGTTTTTTATACTAATTGTTTTAGTATAGATTAATGTCTTGACAAAAAAAAACATAGACACACATGAGGAACATTTAGATGCCTCTTTTGATCGTCCTTATCTCTTCATAACAATATCTAACAATTGACAAAGATCATGCACTATAGATTTTCAATAAACAAATCCAGGTCAAAGAAAAATATCCGACGCTATAACTTCCTTATTAGTTGGAGGGTGATTTTTTCTCGTCCGAGTGAGAGAAACTCAGCGAGACCAGAGTATTTTATTGGTTCACAGAGTTTCTTTGATTTTATGTACGGAGGTGTTCTGATCCCTATGACCAAAATAAATAGGTCATAAAGAGGTGTTAGCCCCCCATCCTCACGGGCTTGATCACAGCTTGGGAAACAGCGAGCAAAGTTTGTTGAGATTGGAAGAGGTCGTACAGAGTGTTGGAAATCGTGCATATCGGATCTTGAGACAACGAGAGAGAGTGCGTGGACTTGTTAAACTTTCTGCAAGCATTCCTTTGCTTTTAGTGGCGCCTTCCTTACAGAAATTTAGGGGAGTCTAA
>NW_028234437.1:20472073-20477073 GCF_977035675.1 Penaeus japonicus | reverse complement strand
TTATAAACACAGCATCAGACTAAATTAAACAAGAGTTCTTTAAGCCTTGTGCGTGACTAAATCTATTGAAACTACAGGCCAATCATGTATAATATGAATGTGCATATGGTTCACTGCAAGAGAATATCAAACAATATCAAACAAACACTTTTATTACATGAGCCTGAATTATGAATAGGCTTACTTCATTGTCCTTGTTTCTTGTCCTCCCGGTGTTGTTGGGTTTGGCGAAACTGTAGAAGTTGCTCATCCAAGTAGTAGAGGCTACCTGGAAGTTGATTAAAATTGAACAGTTAACCACTATCACATTTCTGTATATTCTCTGTATATGAATGCCATCACTACTGTAATCAAACTACTATATATATATACTTCTTTTTTTTTTACTCATTACCCTTGATTAAAACCAAAAATGGAATAATCCTTTTATCGTAATAACTATACAACAGATAAAAACAAAAGCTAAACATATGCACTGTATCTCATCCCTGAACAAAACATGCAATACAACAGAGTCTTCATCCAGACTTTGTAAATCGGGCACCAGACTATGTTCGGAGTGTGCTTTGTGTCCCATATAAAGGATTTCGTAGGAGATGCATCGGAGAGCAAGGGCGCGGCGCTACAGACGCGGGATATCGCCGACGCCCGTTCTGTCATGACTCCGATCCGGCCCTTGAGGACTGCGAGTTCCTGCGGGACGAAGATGAGGCGAATTGTCATGCACGCGGTATCGAACGTTTGTGTGGTTGTGTCTTTGAGTGTATATAAACATCCGTAGGTGTGTTTATGTATGTGTGATGTATATGTAAATATTAATTAATAAATGAATAAATAAATAAATATATATATATATATATATATATATATATATATATATATATTTATTCATTTATTTATTTATTTATATATATGTGTGTGTGTATATATATATATACATATATACATATATATATATATATATATATATATATATATATATGTATATATATTATATATATATATATATATATATATATATATATTATATATATGCATACACATATGCATGTGTATGATATATGTATGTATATATAATATGTGTGTGTGTATGTGTATATGTGTGTGTGTATGTGTACACACACACACACACACACACACACACACATATATATATATATATATATATATATATATATATATATATATATATATATATATACATATATATACATACATATACATATATATATAGATATATGTATATATAGTTATATCAAAGTATTCTATAATCAAAGTGTTCTCTAGTCAAAGTATCTTATAATCACAGTATTTTATAGTAAAGATATTCTCTAATCAAAGTATTCTCTGATTGAAGTATTCCATCATAAAAATATTCTATAATGATCCACTGACGAAGTGATTACCCAATTTGATTGTCAGCACTAAAGGGAAAGAATAATCCTAGGCTTTATCACTACCTGGCGTCACTGCTATTGTATTACACTTAACATGTAATAATACGTGCTACAACGCCCATTAAATCCTCGAGACGAACAAAATGTGCAACGAAGCTAATATTCCCTTTGCGTCTTCAAGTTATTCCATGATGTTTCTGCAGTCACGACGCGGCGGTGGGACTGGTCTAATTTTATATGACAAATGATTTATGCTTTCGTTTACATGTTTCACTGCACTGGGATAGAACAGGTGACTCCAAGACTGGAATAAGACTGTAAGTCAAGGAACAGCACTCTTAATGCAAAATATAAACTCATATACGGCGCTATGGAAAGTTAACCGAGACCGGACTGTAGCCGAGGGACTCCTTATCCGCAATATGGCTGTAAACATACCGGATTTACCGCTGGCGGCGCGAGGTCTGAGTCATAAGTGTAGGAGGGTGACAAGCCAAGATTTTTTTTTTCTTCTGAGAATTGTTACTCGGAGTTATCGCAGGGAACCGAATTATCGTAAGTAGTTCTGAGGGCGCCAAATCCTCTAAGTATGTTTATACGAGACAGGCCACCCTCTCCCTCTTCCCTTGAATAATGTTTCGTTTTTAGACGAATTAACCCCGCCAACGCACGGTCTCCAACCATCGCCAAACGCAAGGATCGACAGATTTCACTTTATCGCCATTGATAGAACGGTCGGTTATGGTCCTCTCCTTAAGTGAGACAGAGAGAAGTGAGGAACCAGATTGTTTCTTGACTTGTTTGCGTCCAATATCTCTAACTGTCGTCCTAAGAAACTGAAGAAATGTGCAGACGATCATGCCTTGACGTCCAGAAGGGTCATATATCACCGATATCTTCAGGGAGGCTCATATGGAAATGTGGGAGGATAGCAAGCCAAACGAATATTAAGATATATTTCCAAAACAAAACCTGTTCCAACTGACAATAAGAAGACACTTAGGGAAAATATCCTCCATGCCATGATAACGATTTTGAGTTGCATAGTCTATAAATGAGAAAGAAAGCAATCTGGAGCAACTAGAAAAAGGTTATGGAAAAAAAAAGTAAATGCTAATATCAGATAGAAAAAAAGGATGCTGATAATGATAAGAAAGACCCCAACCATTATCTTCTGTTTCTTCGCCATTGTCATTACATATATTTCATTCCCTTTTATCATTTCTTCATTTTTTATTAATTCTTTAAAAAGAGACTTACCTCTGGACTATACTGCTCGAGATCGAGTAGAGCAGCACCTCCGAACATTTCAACGGAAGGCAATACGTCCTCCTTACGTTTCGAAGCGACAGAAGCCTCTTGTTTAACTTCGCTCTTCTTAGTTCCAAGAGTATTCGATTTCATTTCTGTCCTCCTCTTCGTTTCATTAAATTCGCCTTCATCTCCAAGTCTCACCAGATTCCGGCCGGAATGCGCCCCTGGGAGGTGGAAGTTCGGTTCTCCGTACGACCTGTGGTGGAGTGCCGTGAAAGCCAAGTGCAGGAGGATGATGACTATGACAGCATCGAAGAGCAGGTGCTTCCTTGAGAAAATTGGCTTCATGATAGCGGCGCTGGGAGCTTTGTCTGGAAGTCAGATGATGTATTTGTGAGCGAAGGTTTTTTTTTTTTTTTTTTTTTTTTTTTGACAATTTAGAAGAGGTATGAATGGCGGTGAATTTTATGCATTGTGAAATTATTCATTCTCATTTATACCTCACCTAGAAGTGGCTGTGAGTGTATAAACATGTGTGTGCTTGTGTGCGTGTGAAAAAAACCCTGAGAAAACGGAGTAAAGGCAGAGGAGTGTCCTTAGAGTAAGGAGGGGAAGAAAAGCTGAGGAACTATGCCTGTAAAAGGAAATAAGTAGGAGCTAAAGAAGGGGGGGCGAAACCCCTTGCTTGGTGGTTATGGGGCACATCAGCTGATGTGGGGGTGGGGTGGGGGTTGGATAAATATAGCACACAACTTAACATAAGCATAATGCAACATAACATAAACATATATAAGGCAACACAACATAAGCATATATGACGTAATACAACATAAACATATATGACGTAACATAACATAGACAGTAGCATATATATATATATATATATATATATATATATATATATATATATATATATATATATATATATATATATACATATGTATATATATATGTATATATATATATATATATATATATATACATATTATATATATATATATATATATATATTATATATATATATATTATATATATATATATTATATATAATGTAATGCTTTTTTTTCTTTCTTTTTTCTCTTTTTTTTTGTCGCCTGCTATTGTCCTCATCGTGGGGGGAATCCCCGTGATGCTGACCTTCCGCAGGTGCCCCCGCACAGGAACCGCCTTGTGGCGCGGGGGCTTGAACTCCTTCCTCGGACGAGCCCGCTCTGGATCTGGCCAGTCTCTTCCTCCCGTTGAGGTGGCCTTCCAGCGGCGTTTCTGTGGGGGCTTACACCTGCCCACGCATTTGCCGTGCATGGCGCCCCTGTGCGCTGCGAGACGGGAGTCCTGGAGGTTGAGCGATGCCGTGTATGAGTACGTCCTGCGGCTAGCAACACACCTCTTTGGTCCTTCCAGCAAGACGGGTGGCCTGATCTCGACTCGGTTAGGTCAATCGGCTCGTCTCTCTTTTGAACTAGGCTAGGGTCAAGCAGCTACTGTCTTGCAGGCAATCGCATGGTCTTGCGAGTGCCATCAACGTGAGGCGGGGGTTGCGTATATCCTCCCATCACCCCTGTGGCTTACCTGAGCACAACCTCAGTGCACAGCTTCCCCTTGTTGGACTCTGTGGTGGGTGGGGGCGTGGGAGGATGAATTGAAGCGCTCTTACATGGCAACTCAAAAAAAAACAAGACTGTCATCTTGGAGCCTTTCAAGGTCCTCGGTGACAAAAGTAAGAGAATGGGTAAGGCTCTGGCGTCGGTTCAGACGACGAATCAAAACAAAAATGGAAGCCAGGTAGGATCCTCCAACCCTGCTGGCCCCACTGCCAACTCCGGCGTTGGTTCGGAGGACAGGCAACAAGGCCTTTCTCCGTTATTGCAGTTACATTATGAGTCGTAACGATGTTTTAACATTGTAAATAATAAACGATTAACAGATTAACGAGTAACATGAACGAAAATAGCAGAACATTGCCGGGGAGAGAGCGTTCGCTGGCCCTCGTTCGCTCTCGCGGGCGCGGGGCAGCGACCTCCTCCCCCGGGACATTTCATCGTCGGGTATAGAGCGGGTCTGTGTTTTATTTTACAGCAATTACTACGCCGTCATCTCTTCCGTTTGTTTTATTCGATGTATAGATGTTATAAGTGAAAATTCGAAGTGAATGAGGATGTCTGAGTGAGTGAGCGTTAATGAGGATGACGTCAGGGTCGAATTGTCTGTAGTGATTGCTGAGTTCGCTTCTTCTGTTTGGTGTCCAGGTGAGTACGTTGTGATGAATGGTTGTAAGGCGTGAGTGTAGTCAAGTGTGAGCGGTGTGTGATGCAGTCATTGTGTTAATTGGATGTGTTATACCAGCCGTTT
>NW_028234437.1:20464573-20467073 GCF_977035675.1 Penaeus japonicus | reverse complement strand
GTGTGTGTGTGTGTGTGTGTGTGTGTGTGTGTGCTTTCATGTCACCTCGGACCGTTGGGGTCAAAGAGGTTAAAGCCAAAGGCTGGCTTGCGAATTCTCTTCCTGTAAACATCTGGAATACACAAATACTACAGAACATCATTTTCTTTGCCTTGGTAGCGCGCGTACCTTAGCAGCAAAGAATTTTCAGACAAAATATCTAAAAAAGAAAGAAAAAAAAAAACATATGTGCAAGCATGACAAGACCTTTTTTTTATTAACCTCTTCCTCGTGGGAAGTTCTTACCAACCATGACTCTGCATCGTCGGTCGAGCCACTTTCCTTCATTGGTCTGAGCTCACCCTTGCATGTGTGCCACTGGCCGCCACAACGACTTGGCACTGAGGTCCTTTGGGAGAGAGAAAACATATCGGACTTTTCTTCCGTCCAAAGAGCGTTGTTCCAGACCTATATTGTACAGTTGCATAGCATTCTGAAATGTGGAGAGTTGCGACGATTAGCACATAAACAGTGATATATATACACTACTAAGCATTCTATACCTATATTATGTACCGACTCTGACTGAGAAATCAAATGGAAAATTCCACGACCGGAAAGCAAAGAGGAAATAAAGGAAGACACTGATAAAGGTTACGTTTAGTTCTCCGCGTGGTACAGTGTGGTCCATCTTCAAAAAAGGATGGGTATTTTCTGTCCAAAATATGATTATCCACGAGTGTTTTTATATGATATACACACAAAAACTCGCTCTGGGAACTTCTTTATGACACAGTAACTGAATTATACAAGAATAAGTCATCATCCTATTGTGCATATGGATAGATTCATAGATCATAATTCAGTCTTTATGTCTTTGCCTTACGCATGGTTATAAAAAACAAAGCATAAATATAAAGGGTATGACTAGCTACGCCCAGCCGCCCGGGTGACGTCAAGCAGTGATCATGCACGATTGGCTGACCCAACAGATCCTGACGCTTGTGAGGCACCGACCTTCCACCTAGCCTCACACTTCCGCGAGTCGGTTATATAGTGCTACACCTTTTGATTCATATATAGTCTCATTTAATATGTGTATATATATATATATATATATATATATATATATATATATATATATATAATTATATCTAATATATATATAGATAGATAGATAGATAGATAGATATAATTATATTTGATTTATATAAATATATATATCATATTTAATATATGTATATATATATATGTGTGTGTGTGTGTGTGTGTGTAAGTGTGTGTGTGTGCGTGTGTGTGTGTGTTAACAGTTTGATAAAACAAAACCAAAAATCTAGCAAATCTGAAATGATACTTTTGGACAAATAAAATTACCTCTCGATCGATCTGATTCGAAACTCGTCAATCACATCTCTTGCCCTGTGTTGCAATTCAGTTTCATTTATACCCAAGCAGACGAGGTGGGCGGTGGGTTCCATGAGGGGAGAGTGCATGACGCTTCGGTTTTGGAACAGGGATAGGCGGTGATCGTGCTTGTAGATGCCAGTGTCTGTGTCATGAACATCCGCGCTCACTATAACTGCTACGACATCGAGAACATTTTTTTTTTTTTTTTTTTTTTTTGAGACGTATATACAGACGCTAGTAATTATTGCTGAGCATGCATGACGGCGACAGCATCCGAAATGTACTCTTTCGCCTTTGACAGGACCATATGCACGTCATGCAAACCCTTACAATGCTGCGGCGTTGGAAGGGCGTTGATCTTTGCCTTCATCTCGGCCATGCAACCCTCTCCCTCTTTACTCTCTCTCTCTTCGCCCACATAATCATTCTATGAGGCTTCCTTTTGGCAATGACGAAATCCTTAACGCAGCATTTTCTCTGTTGAACATAAAGAATATGTATCACAATGTCTTTGGTGATTGTGTATGCCAGTCCGTGCTCTATCATGGTATAAAGAAAACAGAAGGCTGGAACAACGTGGACTATTATATTTATTTTTAATTCGTCGTTTTATAATATGTGTCTCTTTACTAAAGTCGGCTGTATGAAAACATACCTAAAACAAATATATCAACGTTTATACACAAAAGAGATAGTTCATTCATAATATTTTAGATGTTTTACAATTTATGAAAAAATTCCCTTTCCACCCTCACCCCCCCAGTTCCTAACAAGAATTAACTGACATTTATTGGTGTTGTGTCTGTCTACCTTCTTTTAGGGATATTCCGGCATTATCCTAGTCAGATTTAGTTTTGTCTTATTGCAGTGTATCAGACAAATGGCGGGCAAAGTTCAAAGTTCATCAGGTAGAGGGCGCCATGGTAAGAGTTTTCCGGCTTTCTCTTTTTTTTCGTCTTTCTTCCTTTTTCTTTAAATTCCATTTATGTCCGCGTCGTGGGTCGTCCTTTCTGCAAGTGACCAGACCTTTATCACACTGTAAGAGTCCCTTTATCACACTTTAAGAGTCCCTTTATCACACTGTAATATTGGTCGAGTGATATCTGTGAATCTC
>NW_028234437.1:20444573-20447073 GCF_977035675.1 Penaeus japonicus | reverse complement strand
CAAATGCTTTATGCAGGCCTTACAATATGGTAAAACAGGAAAATAATATATTACACAAAATGGTCGCCATCATAATCACATCATTATCATCTTTATCATCATCATTACTGTCATCATTATCGTTATTACTGTACTTCCCACTATCATCATTATCATTGCTATTTCCATTTTTATTATCATTACCAATACTATGATTTTTATAATCATTATCGTTACTTCAATCATTTTTATTATGATTACCATGATTATTATTAGTATTATCATTATATTCATTATCATTATTATTATCATTATCGTCATTATCATTACTGTTGCTGTTGTTCTTGTTGCGTTACTATCAATACTATTATCATTTCTATTGTCATTATCGTTATTATTGTATCTCTATTTTTATTATTAAAATTATCATTATTGATAATTATAGTTTTATCATCATTGTTATCTTCATCATCATTATCATCTTTATTATCATTAGTATTAGTATTATTGTTATAATCATTACCATTATCATTATTATTACCATTATTGTTATCATTATCATCCATATAATTGTTATTATCATAATTTTTATCATTCTCATTATTATGATTATCATTACCATTATTATTCTCATTATTATAATCATCATTACCATCATTATTATTATCCTTATTATCATAATTATCTTTAATATAATCACTATCATTAGGATAATCATCACTACTATTGTCATTATTATCACTATTACCGTTATTACTATTGTTATGGTTATTATCAGTCATCACAATTGATATTATCATCATTATTATTGTTATGAGGTTATTAACCGTATCGTTGTTGTTATCAAAATTATCTATTATCATTATATTTATTCTATATCACCATTTTCATCAACAATTGACTTTCTTATTGATATCAGTATTAGTAATAATAGCCAAAGTAATCATCATAACTGCCTTTTTTATCATTATTACTTTCATTATTATCACACATCCTCTCATTTCCATTATTCTCATGAACATCATTAATATTGTTATTACTAGCGATATCATTATTATCAGCAATTTCATTATGGTCGTTATTATTAACATGGTCATTATCATTATTATTATTATTATTATCATTGTAATTACTATCATACCTATTAGTATTGCTCTCACTATCATCAATGGTAATGATATCAGGATTGTATTGTACGTTTCTTTGGTCCATATATCCGGTGTCTCCTCCAATGATGGATATGATGATAATTTTTTTTTATTCTATACTTCATGCATATACAATGTATATGCATGAAGTATATATGTATACATGTATACAAAACGCACTAAACAGCACCATATCAAAATGGATTCTAATAATTTGTATATATATGTTTGAGATTTGTTTATCTTATTCAGATTAATTCACATTAACAGAGACTTGTATGTTTCAAAATCAGCTTACTATTTCAGATATGCAAGATTGGCTAATGCAGATCACAAGATTATTCGTGAAAGAACAGTAGAAGCCTTATATTCTAAGGTATTTGGCATTAATTTAACAGTTATAATTATATTATTGTAGATGGTGAAGAGAAGTGGTACGCGGATAAATTGTCTTCTCTCTGCGTAGTGTAAAAGTTGTGAAGATTTAACTTTACTACCTTCTACAGTATAAACTTTTAGACAAAGCCCTAGTTAAACCGATATAATTTAAATGAAGAACGGTTAGGCATAAAATGTCTCTCCATTAATTTTTTGTTTTCTTCATGAAAAGAAGAAAAACTATTTTTTTCGCTCAAATTCTTTCCATTTTTCCAGAACCAGGAAAAACGATTTTTTATTCGCTCAATTTCTATAACATATCTGGAAAACCCGGGAAATCCGACTGTTGAAACGGAACTTTCAGGTGAATGAGAGAGAGAGAGAGAGAAAACACGTTTCTCAGGCGAGACACCAAAAGATTTTGTGATTTGGCAACTCGAGCAACACGACCACAACAGACATGACGTCATGGAAGACTCGCTCTACGATGCTGAAAACCCTTTGGCAATCCCTAGAACGCCGACTGTAAGTAGATGTGATATGTAGACAGTTAAAAGCTGTATTATTGATATTTAATGGCGAAAGAACACATTTCCACATTTTTATTGCGATATTTTGTATGTTCAGGTAATTTCATATACACATTTACATGTGGATCTCTAACTGAATATATGCGTTTCTAAGTATATGTCTGTGTGTAAGCATATGCTAAAATATCTCGTCTTAATGTCAGTGAATAGAAAATACCTTTAGATTAAAAACATGGACTCAGATATCAATTATTTTGCTATCTGGCAACTCTTCGACTGCGATGACGACATTGATGACGTCACAGAATACCAGCGGAATCCCCTACGGTTTTTGTGGCAATCGGAGAGGCATGAACTGCCTGCTATATAATATTCGATCGAGAAGGATATCGCCATTATCTGTCTGTACGTCCAAGTGAAAGCTTTATCACCAACTCTTCCAACCTTACTAAAGAGATGGTATGT
>NW_028234437.1:20434573-20437073 GCF_977035675.1 Penaeus japonicus | reverse complement strand
GTGTGGGCGGCCTGCATGGTGCTGGGGTTCTTGGTGGCGTAGGACATGGACTAAATACTGGACTAGGACACGATCTAGCTGCTGGATTGGGTCTAGGACACAGTCTGGATTCGGGATTGGGAGTAGGACCTGCTGCACCCTCTGCTTTTGGATCAGGACTCGGCGTGGCCGCAGGATACGGGCCAAGTGGCAAGTGCGAGAAGTGGTGCAAGGCGCCCACGGGAAACTACGAATGCTGCGACGACCTCAAGCCCGGCCAGTGCCCTCCCGTCCGCCCCACATGTCCCTCCGTCAGGAGCGTCCTTCCTCCCACGCCATGCACGAACGACGCCTACTGTCTCGGAACCGACAAGTGCTGCTACGACACCTGCCTGGAGTACCGCACCTGCAAGCCCATCCTCAGCTACTATTAAGGCAACCAAGTTCTAGTCGCAAGAAGCCATAACACGTTCAGTTCCTAATTTGTCATTGTCAGCACTCCATTATCATTCACATCCCGTAAATATAATGATTCATTTCCATATCGGTGCGAGGCCATTGATGTCAGTAATATAATAATAAAGAAATTTTAAAACCATATTCTCATATCCATTACCTATATAGCATAGAATAGTGGTTCCATAAAGATAATTAATTCCCAAATTATAAATGAAAAGAACACACAAACACCTCTAACCAAATAGTCTTAAAATCTGCACAGGATAAGTCACCTTTCTGGAAAATTGTTTCTATGTATTCAGAGAGTACATTTCTTGGCCATTAAGGCTACCTTTAATGACACAATTCGTTAGTGATGAAAATGCGGAACGGGATTTTTTTTAATGAAAGTTCAGAAAGTGACGTAGTTTCGCTTAGCAATGGTTTTACAACTTTTTATAACTATTTTGTCTTATTTTACCATTACTTCATTTCTATCTATCTATTATCACTTACCTATTTATCTATCTTTGACGGATATGACGAAACGACATTTCAACCTTTAGCAAAACAATCAAGTTTGATTTTACAAGTTTGGGACAAATCTGACCCTTTGAGGCGGGGAGATGTGTGCCGCTGTACAATCATTCACACGCGCACACACACATATATGTATATATATGTATATATATATATATATATATATATATATATATATATATATATATATATATACACGCATGTATATTCATATACTTAATTATTTGTGTATATATATAGATGTATGTATATAGATGTGTATATATATATATAGATGTATGTATATAGATGTATATATATAGATGTATGTATATAGATGTATATATATATAGATAGATAGATAGATAGATAGATCGATATACATATATATATATATATATATATATATATATATATATATATATATTTCTACAGATACAGTACACAGAGGGATTTCAAGCTGACTTCCGTGGCAATACGTCAACGATAGACTACGTTTTCCCCCGACGGCAGATCATGGAAAAGAGGCAAGAGTATTCTTTGGACAGCCATTTTATCTTTGTAAACTTCTATGATTGCTTACATAGGTAGAACCTATGGAAAATTCTCATAGACTTTGGAATCCCAACAGAACTTGTTCATATCATCCAGGCCCTGTATGCTGACACTACATCGAGAGTGAAGGTTAACGGTACGGATAGTGAACTGTTCCCCATTCTATCAGGAGTACGTCAGGGGTGCGTGCTCTCCCCATGCCTGTTCGATCTCGCCCTCAAGTGGGTAATGTGCCAGTATGTAAGAAGGGATCCTGGATTAAGAGTAGGGGGTATAGGACTCACACTACTTTTCAAAAGTAGACTGATTTATAGAAAAAAGACAGATTTGTCTGTTTTCAACTACAGTCTTCCCAGTACTCACCTACGGTACAGAAATATGGTACCTGACTCAGACCTTGGAAGTCAAAATTCTAGGTTTTGGGAATAATTCCCTGAAGACCATATTTGGTCTATGGGAGAGAACTAGGGATATGGAGAAGAATATATGCCAGGAAGGTGCGAGAACTGGCGCATCAGCCCTTGGTGACCAACTCCATCACATCTTCAAGGCTTAGATGGCTCGGACACATTCTAAGAGCCGCCACATCAATAGGGTCTTCAGAGAGGGAATGGTGGGAAGAAGACCAAGAGGCCGTCCGCGCTCACGAGGGAGAGACCTGGTGAGAGCAGACCCGAGGAATTACGGTACCAGCCCAGAGAGAAGGGAGGTGGAGGCCGAAGATCGACCTCACTGGAGATATCTCGTCTTCGTACCGGCAAAGGGCCCCAACAGGCCTATAGCGCCAGGACACTCACTGATACATACATATAGATGTATATATATATATACATATATATATATATTTATATATATATATATATATTTATACATATATGTGTGTGTATGTATGTATATCCATATATATGTATGTACATACATACACACACACACACACACACACACACATATATATATATATATATATATATATATATATATATATATATACCTATGTATGTATATATCT
>NW_028234437.1:20409236-20414236 GCF_977035675.1 Penaeus japonicus | reverse complement strand
GTGTGTGTGTGTGTGTTGTGGTGTGTGATAATATAATATATATATAGATATATATATATATATATATATATATATATATATATATAATATATTATATATAAAATATATAGATATAAATATATATATATTATGATAATGATGATAGTAACAATGATAATAGTAATGATAATAATGATACTGATGGTGATAGCAACAACACTAGCAACAATAACGATCATGAAAATTATAATAGTAATAATAATAATAATAATAATAATAATGATGATAATCATAATCATAATAATAATAATGATAATATTAATAATTATATTAATGATAATAACAATAATAATGATGGTAGTGATGATAAAGAAGTGGATAATGATAGTTATGATAATGATAATAACAATAATGACAATTATAATGATTATAATAATGATAATCCTAGTAATAATGATGATAATAATAATGATAATACTAGTACTAATGAAGATGATAATAAAGATAGCAATAATGATAATGATAGTGGTAATAAGAACATCAATGATAGTAATAATGATGATAATGATAATAACAACAATCATGACAATAATAGTAATGGAAAAAAATAATAACCAAAGCAGTTATAAGAATGACAACCTGTTCAATGGCTAGATTGGAAAAGGATTGAATTCTTTCTTGAGCGATATTGTAATATATAGTGAGAATATGGAACCTCGATTAACCACGTTTGAGGAGGCGTTAAGGTGGCTTTCAGTGGAGCCGAGAGCCAGTCCTGAAAAGTCCCATCTACTGATAAAAAGCAAGATGGTCCCTTGGTCAATTAGAATCTAAAGTTTTTAACTTATCCTTATGTCATAATACTGTATCCATATGGGTTGCATTCAAGATGTTTTTCCAAGCTGATAGGTAGTGTGGTATGGACCGCTTTTATCGAGATAAATATATTGAACATCTTTAATTAGTTTATTTCTATTCAGAGAGATTTGCAAAGGCGAAGCTTTGCTCGGGATATATGCACAAAGGCAACCCGGCGACGAAATGTAGTAGTAGACGTAGTAGTAGTAATGAGAATAAAGATTCTCGAAAGAAGAAAAGGACAACAGGCAAGAGAGGAAAATGTATACCACTGACTGACAACCATGGTAATTTAGTATCATTTATTTATCAACCCAAGTTCTTAGTCTTGGAAAACCATCGTGTTAAAGACCTTTGAAAGTTAGTTAAGCAATTATCTCCACATCTTTCACATAATACTCCTGTCATCTAATTTCTTTTCCATCAGAAATGTATCTTTGCTATCAAGCGTAGTGCTCCCTTCACCATTCAGCTCCGAAAGCACACTGCAAATCATAGACTGCAGAACAAAGTGGTACAACAATGAACGAACATAATTCAAGTTTGATCTGATAAGGTTTCATTCTACAATAATATATAGCCATGAGTGTCATATGCTTAATGCTTCTAGGCCTCCACGGAATTATAATACACGCACCAGTTCCACAGTCAAGGTGTTTGATGATGTACTGGTGTAAATACTGGTCCTCAAACTGGGTACGGTGGCAAGCCAGTGGAAGCCTAGTGAAAGAATTTCCGCTGTCCATGTACCAATTTTATCCAAAAGTAAGACCCTTTGCCACTCCATATCAAGTATTTATGTGAAGAATATGTTTTGTTTTTCTACGCACAAAAAGTAACTGGACGAATTAAGGAATATATGAGGAGGAAATTCAGTGTCTTATTCCCGCCGACTGAACACTTCCATCCAAAGGATATGTGACAAAATAAGCCTTTTAACTGATAGTTGTTTCAATAGACTAAACGAAATAGAAGAGTTCCTCTTTATTCGCGGGGGGGGGGGGACTTGAGGGAGAACTAAGAGGGACGGACCACACATATGAAAGATTACAATAAGGAGTGAAATGAAAAAGTATGTATGTATGTATGCATGTATTTATGTACATGTCTGTTTATATTATATATATGTATATATATATAAATATATATATTATATTTATTTAGATATATCTATATATATATATAATATATAGTACTATAAATATCGATATAGTAATAATATGCATATAAAATTATATATATATATAGTAGTATATGCCTATATCTATATATAATATATATTTAAATATATATATCTATAAATATATTATGCATATATATATATATATATTATATATATTGCATATTATATATATTATATATATATATATATATATATATTATATGTATGTGGTGTGTTTGTGTGTGTGTGGTGTGTGTGTGTGTGTGTGAGTGTGAGTGGTGTGTGTGTTGTGAGTATAAATAATAAATAACTATATAAATATATACCAAATATATATATTATATATATATATATATAATATATATTAATTATTATTATAAATATATATATGTGTGTGTGTGTAATGTGTGTGTTGTGTGTGTGAGTGTGAGGTGTGTGTGAGTGTGTATGATTGAGTATGTGGGTATATATATGATTGTGTATGTGCGTGTATATATACATATATAATATATATATATATAAATATATATAAAATATCTATATATTTTATTATATATATATAATATATTTTATACATGAGTGTTGGGTGGAAAGTATGAGTTCATTATGTGCATTTGCATATAGTCATATGCAACATACCACAAACAATTAAAAAAAGGAAAGTATAAGCAAATGAAAAAAATTATCCAAACCCATATGTATATACATGTGTGTGTGTGCATATGTATGTGTGCATATGTGCATTTGCCATATAGTCATATGTACATACACAAACAATAAAAAAAGAAAGAATAAGCAAATGACAATAATTATCCAAACCAAGGTCATGGCGGCACTCCCGTGTTCAAGCGTTTAGATCTTCTTTTGTTTCACGAAGCATTCAAACCTCTCCCACTCGCCTCCGATAGCGCCACCTACCCACACCAAAGGAATCAAACCCTCCTTCTCTCCGACACAAGTACTTCCACGCTAGCTGCATTCCCGTAACTAATTTGCATATCTGCGCACATTCCCTCTCTCCATGGCCCTTCAAGTGATGTTAATTAAGGGAGTAACAATTAACGGCCATGAAACACTCAAGCAGATAAGGAAGTAGAGAACCGAGACTCACTTCCTGGTCTCAATTTCTTGCGAAAGTCGGATCGGATTCTGGTAATGAATGAGCGTGCGTTACGACACCTTATGAATGAACGTGTTTTTTTGTTTTTGTTTACCTGCTTGTTGTTTGAGTTATTTATTATTGCTGTTGTTGTTGTTATGACTATTATTTGATATTGTTGTTGTTGTTATGATTATTATTTGATATTGTTGCTATTATTATAATTTATCATCACTGGTATTTTCTATATTTTTTTTATAATTCAATATCATTAGTAGTTTAGTAGATTATCATTTTTATTATTTGATTATCTTCATTATCATTTGATGATCATTTGTTAATCATTATATATGTTATCATTATCGCTATTATTATTTGACAATCATCATAATAATCTTAATCTTAACCTTTTTTCAATTAATATTACTGTAATTTCTATTGTCTTCTGAATCGACTCTGGTTAGGGTCGAATGCGTGGCGGCGATCAGGTGAATGAATGTGTTGACGATTAGATTTACTCTATTGGGAGATTAATCATCATCATTATTATCATTATCGTCGTTGTCGTCACTATCGTTTTCATTATTATCATCATTGTTATCATTGTTGTCTTCATCATTAGTATTGCTATTGTCATTATCACTATTGTCATCGTCAGCATTATTGTTATTATTGTCATATTGATGATGACAATGACAATGCTTATGATGGTGATGATAATGATAATTATGATAATGATGATAACAATAACAATCATAAGGATAGTAATCATTACATTATTACTATCACCATTATTGCAATCATCTTTTGTTTCTCGAAATTTCAACTCTCCATTGCCTCGATAGCGCAATACCCACAAAAAGGAATCAAACCTCCTTCTATCCCGACAAAAGTTACATCCACGCTAGTGCATTCCGTAAAAACTCATTTGCATATCTGGCACATTCCCGTTCCAGGCCCTTCAAGTGATTTTCATTAAAAAGGGAACCTCAAAAAGTAACAACATCAAAACGGCCATGAAACACTCAAGCAGATAAGGAAGTAGAGAACCGAGACTCACTTCCTGGTCTCAATTTCTTGCGAAAGTCGGATCGGATTCTGGTAATGAATGAGCGTGCGTTACGACACCTTATGAATGAACGTGTTTTTTTGTTTTGTTTTGTTTACCTGCTTGTTGTTTGAGTTATTTATTATTGCTGTTGTTGTTGTTATGACTATTATTTGATATTGTTGTTGTTGTTATGACTATTATTTGATATTGTTGTTATTATTATCATTTATCATCACTGGTATGTTCTATATCTTTTTTATAATTCAATATCATTAGTAGTTTTGGATTATCATTTTTATTATTAGATTATCTTTCGTAATCTTTGTGATACATTTGTTTAATATAATATACGTTTCATTTCATTATCATCATTTGACAATCATTATAATACTAATCTTAATCATAACTTTTTTCAATTCATAATAACTGTAATTTTTTATAGTCTTGAGCATCGAACTCTGGTTCGGTTTCGAAGGAGGCGGGATCAGGTGAATGAATGTGTTGACGAATAGTATGTCTGTTGGGAGAATAATCATCCCATTATATCCTTATCGTGTTGTCGTCAAAGTTTTCATTATTATCATCATTGTTATCATTGTTGTCTTCATCATTAGTATTGCTATTGTCATTATCACTATTGTCATCACCAGCTTTATTGTTATTATTGTCATATTGATGATAACAATGATGTTTATGATGGTGATGATAATTATAATTTTCATAATGATAATAACAATAACAATCGTAAGGATAGTAATCATTACATAATTACTATCACCAGTATTGCAATCATTATCATTAACATTATAATTTTCATATCTCTACTCAAATCCTCAAATCTTCAATGTTAA
>NW_028234437.1:20381736-20384236 GCF_977035675.1 Penaeus japonicus | reverse complement strand
CATCATGAAGAAAGCTAAATGATATTTACTATTTTGTAAATTTACTATCATCATCCTGAACAGAAAATACTTCAATACATATATTAAAGTTTGTGCGTTACCTTGATATTCTCGAATAGTTACCCCTCGAAATGACACCAATTCATACATTTTTTCACAGAAAACGAGAGTATCTAATGTCGTGGCGCTCAAAACGGAAAGATGTGTGTGCGTTGTGATGCCTCTTGACGAATTGAACGCTATATCAAGGGTAAGTACCTATTTTAACCATTCCAGCATATCTATTAAATACATTATAGGCGTCTAGCTTAAGCAAAAATTATCCAAGTTATTCTGAAGGCTGTAAAAAGTGAAACAAAGCTCAGTTCGTGGTTTGTTTACATGCATCAGCTGATCGCTCACAAGGCCTCGTGTCCGATGACAAGGGCGGAGACGCGGAGCTTTCAAATTCAAAAGATTTTTATGCTTCTGTGGCGATACTTGTGGCATAATTAAGCAGGATATTGCTAATGGATTTGCAGTGTTACATAGAGTGCGAATAAATAGCGTGTTTTAAGAGAGGAACATGGGCCATGGAGCAGATACGAGTTTTGAACAGGATTTTACCGCAAGCTACCGGGATGACGTAAGTGTGCAACAGTTTATATCCATATTTATATTTTGTAAAGCTCTTAATGCCTCTTTTGGTCGTGTTTATTTTACTCCTAAATTATTGTTATTACTCCATCCGTTATACACATTATTTTCGCAAAGTGGAACGCCAGTACTTGCATGTACGAGATAACTGAAAGCGAAACACACCCATATTTGAAAATTGACATGATAGAATAATGGTGTGGGTATATTTTAGGGCACGGCTTGTTGTATAAAATTGATTACGCTGGATTGTTTCGTGTTTTTCGTTGATGTTATAACTTGCAAACTTGGTTAACCAAACACATACAAACAGGAAGTGAGCGCACAATCAGTGACAGGCTTCGGGAGTGGAAGGGGGGGAGGTGGGTGGCACTCGGACATGGCCTCGAAAAGATTATAGGGATTATGATGATAACAAGTAAATATAAGAATGATAATACTAGTAATATCAGCAATAGTAGTAGTGGTAATGGTAGTGGCAGTGACAGTAATAGTGGTAATCGTAGTGATGGTGATGGTGGTAGTGGCGTTGGTATTAATAGTGGTGGTGGTAGTAATTGTAGTAATACATTATGATAATGTTATATTGTTGTTACTACTGCAGTTATTATTATTGTTGCAATGAGGATATTGATCATGATAATGATGATGGTCATAATAATTATGATGATGGTAATGTTAATAATGACAATTTTAATAACTATAATGATGATAATAATGATAATAAATAATTATAATTGCAATTTTAATGACAATAATAATAATTCTAATAATGATAATGATAATAAAGATGATGATGATAATAATGATTATAGCAATAATGACAAGGACAATAATTATGATAACAATCATAAATTATAACGACGATGATCATAACCTTATTATTATTGTTGTTCATGTTTTATTTTATTATTATTATTATTATCATTATTATTATTATTGTTGTTATTAATAGTATTGTTGTTATCATTATCATCTCTCACACTCCCTTCTCCCTCTCCATCTCCATCTCCATTTCCATTTCCATTTCCATTTCCATTTCCATTTCCATCTCCATCTCCCCCCCTCCCCCTCCCCTCTCTCTCTCTCTCTCTCTCTCTCTCTCTCTCTCTCTCTCTCTCTCTCTCTCTCTCTCTCTTCGCCTCTCTCTCTCTCTCTCTCTCTCTCTCCTCTCTCTTCCCTCCCTCCCTCCCTCCCTCCCTCCTTCCTCTCCTCCCTCCCTCTCTCCCTCCCTCCCTCCCTCCCTCTCCCTCCCTCCCTCCCTCCCCCCCCCCTCCCCCTCCCTCCCTCCCTCCCTCCCTCCCTCCCTCCCTCCCTCCCTCCCTCCCTCCCTCCCAGCAATTAAACTAAGCAAAACAAAGGGGGGCCGGGATCCCTAACCATACATGATGCCGGGAAGCCATCGTAGCGTCACTCATCGCCGTGGTGGCCAGCGGTTGTCATGGTAACCGGACGTACACAATCATGCTGCTGATTCCCTCTCGTGGGACGGACGCATCATTTCCTTGTTTGTTTGATGTTTATGTTAGGGATTCTAATTCGTGTTTTGGGTTGTTGTGTTTATTGTTTCGGGAACCTGTCCCTAAGGGTGGGGGGGCATGACGTACCTTGTGTTTTTGTTTGTTTGTTTGTTAATTTGTTTTATGGAATGACGTTGGTTGATTTCGGTTAGTGAGTTCGCAGTACGTTTTGGTCGTTTTTTTTTATCATTTCACATGGTTTGAATTGTTGAATTGATCGTCATTTTGCATTTTTGATGTATGTTAGAGATACGAAGTCCATCGAACGAGTGGACGCACAAGCATATGAAAGCATTGAAGCCAATTTCCTCTCTTTGGGCCGATATTCAGCCAGGTAGATATTG
>NW_028234437.1:20371736-20376736 GCF_977035675.1 Penaeus japonicus | reverse complement strand
ACACACGATCGAGATCATTTTTATTCATTTATTTATTTACGGTAGTTTTTTTGTGCGACTGTGAGGGGGTACATGATGGCGGAAAACACATTGTACCGTTCCTAGGCCATATTTCTTGGCCACATAGTTCTTAGTTTTGTATATGATTTGTTCCTCTGCTTTCAAATGATTATATTATATATATTATATTATATATGTTGCTTATGTGGCTGTATGTCTCGCCAGTGCACATACTAATTACAACAGTCATTGCTGCAGAACAGGGTGATCCATAAGGTAGTGCGTGGAGGGGAAGGTTCATTCATTGATGCAGAGTGAGGGAAGGGGGAGGGGGAGGGGAGAGGGAGGGGGAGGGGACCGGGACGGGGAAGGGGGAGGGGACCGGGAAGGGGAAGGGAGGGGACGGGACGGGGACAGGCGGGGGAGTGGAGGAGAAGCACTGGTTCCGGACTATGAGGGGAGGGGCGGGGAGAGGGAGAGGGAGGGGAGGAGCACTGGTTCCGGACCGATAGGAATGTCCATTACTTTTCCATAAGTTTGCATGACCGATATATACAATAGGCCTGATTGGTAAAAGCTATTAGAAAAAAAACACATCAAAGTAAGATCAATGTATTACTGGTGAGGGGGAAACGTCAGTATTAATAGCGGAATGGGACGCCTAACACAGAGGGGAAAAAAGAAAGAAGAAAAGGAAAATAGATAGTAAATGTGGATAAAAACGCATTTAACTTACTCTTTGGCGCCAGAATCAGAAAAAGTCATTTGGGAGAGGTGGCAATACACACGCACACGCACACGCACACGCACACGCACACGCACACGCACACGCACACACACACACACACACACACACACACACACACACACACACACACACACACACACACACACACACACACACACACACACACACACACACACACACACACACACACACACACACACACGAGACCCCCCCCTCGAGACGCCCCCCCCCCTCTCACCGAAATAAAGCAGAAAAGAAGCCATTAACCCTAGACAGGTAACAGACATGTTAGGTGTGCGGGTCCCTATTGTACGCAGTGTACGAGGCGCGTTTGTTAAGGATTAAAGGGAATTAGGGAGACTGGGATAGATATAAGACCGCAGTGGTGTAATCAGGGCCAACCGTGTGCTTTGGCTTTATTCACCCTGTACTTAAGGGTCAATTTAATACGTTGAGGTCATGTCGTTCTGTCAGAATGTTGGATGAGGTTCGGGTACGTGTAAACATGAAATTGGGTTCGTTTCCCATGTAAGTAGGCAGGGTAATGCTAGGCTGACCCGCCCGTGGGGATAATGACGCGGATCCTATTATTTTCGCCGTAATTTGCACCGTGGGAAAGTACGCTCTCGAAGGACTTGATAAGGACATCATCTGACGGGTCCGCGTCCTTTGCCGAGCGCAAACTAAAACTATGCCGGACAGGAGGGCATGATTGATACGTGATACATTGGTGGATCAGGCATAGCCATGGGAGGTCGCCAACACTCGCTTTTGCATTTGTAATGAGGGCAGCGTTGCCGGTCTGTGCTGATTATGTTCGTCCTTTTAAACATGTCGCAAGGTGTTTGTTTCTGGAAAACTATTTGTATATTTTTTTCTGAAGTATGATTCTATTTAGGGAATATTGTATTTTTTTTACAATAAAGATAATATAAAGATAGATATCTATATGGTTGACGTTTATGAGAAAAATAAGCACCCGGCAACTGGTGTGTAGGTGCACGCGGTGGGCTCACCTGAGTAGCACGTGCTCAGTCAGCACGCTGGTGACGCGCGTGTAGCAGCCAGGTGTGTGCGTATGTGTCTGTGTGAGGGAGGGGACGCCACGGACACTCTGGGGGCGGGGAAAGACGCACGGAACTCGGCTGTGTTGATGCCGGTGGAATTATACAGAAGTTCAATTAGTATCTTAGAGTGACGGAAGGAAAGTGTGTTGTTTATGTGGAAAAGACGAAACGTCACTCCTCATTTGTGAGTGTACAAAGAAACATAAGTGCGTATACGGTTGGTTGGTCATGCATTTTGTTTGCCGTGGGAATCAAGACCCAAGAAGTTCTGACTTAGCAACTGATGCCGCAATCAAGAGGGAATTATACCAGTCACCAGGCATCATCCTCAGTTCATTCACACATGGCTGAAGCGAGGCGAAACCGCGACGGCAAATCGGCAAGTGTTCGCTCCCACACCTGTGCCAAACGTGTAAGGGCGTGTCTTAGTAAAGCAATCAAGCACGGAAACCACACGGACACCACGATGATCCACAGCGCAAGCACAAGCTAACCCGACGAAAAAACAAACAAACAAACAAGCAAAAGCATTCCCCAAGCATCCAAAACCGTAAAGAGAAGTGAGAAATTGCGCTCGTCGGCGGATCCTTGCGGCACCTGTCTAGCCCGAGGCGGCGTGCACCTCGCAGTGAAAGTTCCATTATCAGAAGAAACAACGACCGCGGAGCTCGCTGTTATTTCCCGAGCCCGCACACACGCACGCACGCACGCACGTCCTCGCACGTCCTCGCTCACATCTCAGCGTTCGGATTTCTTGACCGGGATCTGCACCAACATCAACATCTTCAATGACCAAGGTTAGTGTTCAGTATCAGGCCTCGGGATGTTTTTTTTTTCACGGGAACTTGTTCATAAACGAGAGAACGTGAATGATTGTGTATGTACCGTTTGTTGACGTACTTACATGCTTTCGTGATGGTGATCATGGTCAATCTTAAGGAAAAGAAGTGATCATGTATTGTATGATTCGAACGCTGGCTTTTTATGCTTAGGTCCTTTAATGAAGTCTTTCATCTTTTATATTTGTGATATTTATTTATTATCTCTCATCAAAATGAATACTGAACGTTCATAAATATGCATTATTATGAACACACGGACACGCACACGTACACGGACACGGACACGCACACGGACACGGACACGCACACGGACACAAACAGAAACACAGACACTAATACAGACACAAACACAAACAAACATACACAGACTGTTTATATTCACCTGTATAGAGATATGTAAAATACCGTACTTACATGCATAATCGATTGATTGATTGATTTATACTTACATACATACGTGCATAAGTTTTTGCCGTCTGTGTGTAGGATTGCGTATAGGGATGTTTACATGGAGACAATATTGAATATACAGCATACACGTTTTCCTTATGGGTTTTTGGGATGGGCCTGGCGTGGCGTTGCCCTTAAGTCGGGCACATTGCATGGCCTCTCTGGCACTCTCTCTCGGTCTGCTCTGGTCACGTGTTAATAGGTCTTGACCCTGGGCTTTGATAATTTTCTTTTATTCGTTTTTTATTATTATTTTTTAAAATTTTATCCGTGGGGATAATTTTTAATCCTTTGTAAATATTTTTGTTTGCCTTTGTACAATATTGAGAGTTCTAATCTTGCGTTTATTTTTATTTATTTGTTTATTTTGTTATTGTTATTATCATTATTTTTATTTTTTATTTTTATCATTTATTTATTTATTTATTATTATTATTGTTATTATTATTATTATTATTATTATTATTATTATTATTATTATTATTTTTGTGTATGTGAACAAATCTCAATTTTAATCCTGTGTAAATTTTTCTCACGTGAACCAACCAGACGAGCGATGCCTTGTGCTTGTTCGTGTCCTTGATGGCTGAGGGCATGCACGAACGGCTTGCTTCCCCCCTCCAGCTGTCGAGGGTGGAGGAGCAAGGCAGAAGTAAACATTTTCCTTGGCCTGGATGAGAGTGGGGGAGTGGGGGATTGGGGGACCCCGGGGGAGTGAGGAGGGAGGATAGAAGATGGAGGGAGTGAGAGGAAGTGGGAGGGAGGGAGGTGGAGTGGGAGGGAGGGAGGTGGAAGTGGAGTGGGAGGGAGGGAGGTGGAAGTGGAGTGGGAGGGAGGGAGGTGGAAGGGGAGGGAGGGAGGTAGGTGGAGGCTGGAGGGAGTAGGAGGTAGATAGATGGAGTAGGTGGAAGGCAGCACTTAGAGAAGGAGGGAGGTAGATGGAGAAAAAAAGTGGAGGTCGTAGGTGAAGATGAAGCTAGATGGAAAATAGAGGGGAACAGGCAGAAAGGGGAAGGATAACGGAACCAGGAAGAAGTGGTTTATGGTCTACTAAACGTGTTGTCTTCACGCTAGTTCGCTCTCAATATAATAGGCTCAATGAAGTAAGGGATGAAGTTAACAGTGGCTCGTAAGGGCAAGCGGGATAATTATCGTGATCACGTGACCCGCTCGCTGAGGAATCATGGCGGGAAGAGCGGGGAGGGAGGGAAGGGGGGGCGGGGAGTCGGTGGGTTAATGGGGGGTAGATTGGTCAGGGGCGTTTAAGAGACAGATGATGGAGGAGGTGGAGGGGGAGGAAGATGAAAAAAGAAAGAGGATGAGAAAAAAGTGGAGGAGGAGGAGGAGGAACAGTTAGCAAATATTCAACTTTTGCTCATCCTTGCTTGAAATCCGTATATCCTATACTCCATAGTTTCAAGAAAAGAAATCTTTAAAAATACCCTCATTGGTCCCCCCTCTCTTTTTTCTTTTCTTTTTCTTTTATTTTCTTTTCCTTTTTTATTTTATTTAATTTTATTTCGCATGTGAGATCAAATCTACTAAAGCGGAAGCCCTTACTAAGCCCACAATTTACGGCTCCTCGGAGAAAACAGATCACGTAAGGCTAGACGCGAACCGATCTGTCGGGTTGGCTGCAGGAGAAATGTTGCATCGCCGATCGTGAATCAGTTGGCCTGGGGGCGATGGCCTTCCCGCGGGCCAGGAAGTCGTGGCGGTGTGTTGTGTGATGTGATGGTGTCAACTGTCCGTGTGTTCAGTGCGAGGTTGCGTCGCTTTCCGCTCTCTGTCGGAAATGTCTTTGCTTGCTCTTTTCTTTGTGTCATTTTTCTCTTCTTCCTTCTCCTGTTCTTCTCCTTCACCTCTTCCTCCTCCACCTCTTCCTTCTTTACC
>NW_028234437.1:20354236-20359236 GCF_977035675.1 Penaeus japonicus | reverse complement strand
GTGCCTCCCCGTGCCCGTGGGAGTGAGCTCGGTGGCAGTGGCATGCGTGAAATACTGCCACGCACTGGCACTTACTCTGGAAACGAGCTGCAGAAGTGAAGCTCCTTTCACAACAATGAAAGTAGAAATTTGATTCTTACAGTGGAAGTAGAAAATTGATTCTTACAATGGAAGTCGAAGACAGTGTCATACTACGGAAGTAGGAATTAAAAAAAATGGCTGGTAGATTATCATATTAAGGCAGAAAAAAATAATGTGAAAAATGGCTGACGCGAATCTATTACACGAACCCGGAACAAGTTTGATGTATTGGCGGGTTGAAGTGGCTAGACCTATGTCACGGAACTGAAAGTCAAACGAGATTTGTTAGAACGATTGGATTCCTTGTAAAGCAGCACGGTGATTTTTTTTTTTCAAATAAATGTGAAGTTAATTGCATTTTGTTGTTTATTTTTTATTTGTTTTAATGGATGCATTTTCAGGGGGATTTCTTGTCTTGAAGGGGAATCTAGGAGTTATTTTTAGCCTTTATATTACTTCCTTGAATTTTATCTGCTGGATAGGCTATTTTCTCTCTCTCTCTCTCTCTCTCTCTCTCTCTCTCTCTCTCTCTCTCTCTCTCTCTCTCTCTCTCTCTCTCTCTCTCTCTTCCCCTCTCCTTCCATTTCTCCCTTCCTCTCTCCAAACCCCCCTTCCCACCTCCTTTCTCCTTCCCTCCCTATTCCTCTCCCCATTCCTACCTCCTACCAATCCTCTCCCTCTCGACCCCCCCTCCTCTTTCTATTGGCATTATCCTATTCCCTCTTCCTCCTTCCTCCCTTCCATCTCCAATGCACGTTGATGCTGGAAATGCCACAGCTGTCATTCCTCAGCACACGCCATCCGTGGCAACCCCGAATATCCCGCAGACGCAAATTCCACCTGAAATGCCGTGCAGTTTTAGAAATAGCCTTTTGCAATATTGGATTCTGGAGTTGTTGGCTGCAATCGACTCGGCCTGCGTGCATCGAGGGGCGGGTCACAGGCGCCTCGATGGTATAGTTTGCGTGAGACCCGATGAACGCAGGTCTGTGATGTAGGAGAGGGCAAAGAGGACTCGGTAACGCGGTCCTGTGGTGGATTTATGGATTGATTTGCTCTGTCATCTATGCGTTGATTTATGATATTCCGTGTATTATACGAGGTTATCTTTTATATATGATAATAATAGCACACACACACACACACACACACACACACACACACACACACACACACACACACACACACACACACACACACACACACACACACACACACACACACACACACACACACACACACACACACACACACACACATATATTATATATATGTGTGTGTGTGTGTTTGTATGTGTTTGTGTGTTATTTTATGTTTATCTTTTGTTATTTAGACTCCTGATTCTAGTTTTGTTTTATTTCTTCATTTTTGTGCGAAAGTTTGTGGGTCGCAGGAAGCGAGTTCGTGTTTATGATAGTGACGCCATTGATTATATTTTTTTCTGCTCTGAAGTTCGGTTTGTGGCGGCAAGTACACATCAAGGAGTCAAGAGGATTTTAAGAAAGGCTTGCGGAGGATCATGTGCATGGAAGAGTATGCACTTTTCCTTTTCTTCCTTTTTTAAGTCAGTGGTAACGATTTTTTTTTTATTTTTTTTTTTTAGGGGGAGGGTTATTGTTATAATATATGAAGGTTTCAGTTCTTTAGGAAAACGACTCTGCATGCATACACCTGTGGCGTGCTAGGTTGTTTAATGCGAAATTACCCGATTTGCATATAATTATGTACGTATGATCTACCTAGACGTCGTTGAAGTTGCTATTTTTATCAAGTTTTGCATTTTTGAGATAAGGCGCAGATCATATACAAAATTCTATTACATTATTGGCCATTTTGCGAAGATTGTCCATAAATTCGAGGCCGGTCAGCCCGTCGTCAGCCCAGCCTAATCCGTATGAAAACAAGGGCGGTCGTTTCCTTCCGATTTCCCGGCCGAATAATAGTGTTTCTTTTGAATAACTATTCCTCCCCCCCCTTCTCTTCGCCTCACCCTTGGCCACGCCCTGAAACGATATTTTTCCTCTAGCGAGTTACGAACAAAGTATAATCGTAATCTAAAATGAGGCAAGGAATCGGAGAATACCGTACATCTCACACGCTACTGTTGTTCCAAGCTGATAATGAGAAGGCAGGACCAGAAGCCATGACGGCGCGCCTTGGTTTGGCTTGGCTTGGCTTGGCTGTGTCCCGGATCGCGCGCGCCAATTTCTCTTCGCTTCGAGACGCTACTTTGGCGCCAATTTATCTTCTTCCTTTGTCTGTTTGCGCTCGTACTTTGGCGCCAGTTTTTCTTGTCTAGCTTTGTCGTATGGCGCTCGTGTTTCAATTCCGTTTTTTTTATGTTCATTTGTATCCTCATGCTTGTTATTAGCGCCAATTTATCGTTATTTTTGTCACTATTTTTGTGTTATTCTGTTCCTTCCCGCTCGTACTCTGAAGCATTTATTTCATGTACTATTGTCTGTTCGCGCTCGTTTTTAGCGCCAGTATTTTTGTCTATTTGTCTTTTCGCGCCCCCGGTGTAACGCATCTATTTCGTCCTGGTGTCTCCCGACCCTCGTTCCTTGGCGCCATTTTTTTCCTTTTCCATTGTCTCTTCGTTCTTCCTTGGCGATAGTCTCTCTTATCACATAATCTCTCCGCGCTTCTCATTGCCGCCTATCTCTCACGTCCCACCTCACGCTTCTTTCCCCCGTTCTCTTTTTATCTTTGCACTCGATGTTTGGCGAATATTTTTGCATTTTTATTCCCGTATTCATGTCCATTTGGCGTCGCTTTCCCCCCCTCCCCCCTCCTTCACCCCGGCCAAGGAAAGACTCGATAGCCCCTCGTGCCTGGCATATATAGGGTAATGTGCTTTGATGATGTCATCTTGATTGGCGCGATAAGCAGGTAATGACGAAATGACCTGTATGCGAGGGGAGAGTGTGAGGGGAACTATGTTTATTCGAGATCAATGATAGCTGTAACAAGTTACGTGTACGGAACTGTTTTTGTTGTTGTTGTTGTTGTTGTTGTTTTAAAAGATTTGTTCTTGTGATGGTTCTTGTATTTTTTTGACATTGATCTGTCTGATTATATATTTATGCATGGGATAAGAGGGAGAGATACGTTATCCATAGAGCCTGAAGTGTGAAGTATCTTCTGTCATGCTCAAGGAAGCATTGTAGGCGTGTAAGTGCTATGTCATTAACAGTCCACACATGATTTTAAGTAGTTAGCATTACATAGGAAATTGTCGAAGAGGTAATTGCCTAACTTACTAATATTGATACTTAATCAACCCAGTGTCCAGTGTCCGTTGGTTCGGGCGCTCGTTTTATTTATTTTCCAACAAGAATGTTTTTGTAATTAATTGTCAAACTTTGTAGCATATCATCCAGACTTCAATTTTCGAGACTTCATTTCATATATTCATTTCACTTCATTTTATGAGGGACTCCATTTCACGACTCCTCCCCCTCACATATCTTTCGAAACTCGCGGGGGGAAAAAAATTGCGTGTCATGTCGGTCGACCCTTCACCCAGAGATCAAATCTCACGCCCCGCTCTCTTTCACGCCCGTGTTTGTCCTTCCGTGGGTATTTCCTCGCCGATCCGTCTCCGTTCCTTTATGGATGGGCGATCCGCATGCGGGTTCGACGTCGCGTTCCACCGGATTAGCCGCCGTTGCCGTCTTTTGGGCGAGGTTTTAGGCCGTGGGAAGCGACGGTTTTGCGGCGGCGGGTTGTTGTGTTGACACGATAGGGGAATCGAAGTCTTTTTGGCTCGCGTGGTTTTGGATGTCAGATCGTTCGCTTGTCGACACGCCGATCGCAGCCTCTGGTCTTTAGTTGTAATAATGTTGGTGATGAAGATGATGATGATGGTGACAGTGATGGAAATCATGATTTTAGATTTTTGTTAGTACCATCACTATTATCATTATTATCACCACTGTCATTCATTTTTAGCATCACTATTCTCATTAGTACCATTTATTTTTTCATCAGTATTATCGTCATTATCATCACTATTATCATTATTACTATCACTATATTGGAAATATTCGAGAACTTAATCATGATATTGGTATCTACAACATCACCAAAACACCATGAAAACAAACCGTTTATCCGGGTCAGAAAATCCGTGAAAGGTCTCAATACGTACAGTTCTGTGCATAGCCCGCTTGCGTGCGTATATGCGTGGTGGAAATCAGGGTCTATGGTGTGAATAATACGTAGGTCGTGAAGAAGGGCCATTGACAATGCACGAACATGACAGCACACTGATTCATGGTCTTAGTGGAAGGGACATGAGTTCTCCAGTGAAAGGGGCACGAGTAGGTAGGTGGTCAGTGTGTTGCAGGATTCTATCAAATTCATGTCATTTATTCATACTTTTTTAAATGGCGAATATATTTCGAATGGATAAATAAATCGGAATTAATAAATGGATGCGTTGCGTAAAGGGGAAAATACTTCTCTATAGTGTCGTGAGGGTAATCCTGAGGGTATTCTGTGGATCTTGGGTAACACAGATAAGCAGACTGGGCCGCGACACGGGAAAAAAGATGGACAATGTAACGGAATGGACTTCATCTTTAACTCGAGCTCACACTAATGCTCGCCCTCATGCCCGCACACTCGCGCGTGACTCAACCTCGACTTCGGTTCGCTTTTGCTCACTTCCTCTCGCCGTGTGTCTCTCTCGCACGCACCTCCGCTCCTCGGCCACGCTTCCTTGTCTCTCTGCATCTCATTATCTCATACCTGTCGTTCATGCACGCATACACGCACATGCAAACGTGCTTGCACACACATTCTCACACACACACACATTCACGCACATACACACACACACGCACAGACACACACACACACACCTACACACATACACACACACACCTACACGTACATCACACGCACACGCAACA
>NW_028234437.1:20331736-20344236 GCF_977035675.1 Penaeus japonicus | reverse complement strand
GAGGCAAACGGACGAATTCCTCCGAAGGCGGCAAGAGGCGTGACTCACGATCGCGGCGCTGCAAGGAAGACGGCCTGAGCATGAAACACGTGTAACACGATATACACATATCCTTGCACTATCGCGCGAACATTTACAAACATATATGCTCTCTCTCTCTCTCGCTTTCGCTCTCACGCACACCACACACACACACACACACACACACACACACACACACACACACACACACACACACACACACACACACACACACACACACACACACACACACACACACACACACACACACACACACATACACACTCACACTCACACTCAAACAAAGAAAAATAAATGAATAAAGAATTATCACAAAAAGGTATATAAAATAATGCTGATAACAAGACAATGGAATAACATGAAGAATAAGAATCATAAAAATCCTTCTCGTCCGAGGGGAGACCTCCGCCTTGCCCGACGGTCATTTCGACTAGTTGACCGATTCCCTCGCCATTAATCTAGGCGTTTATGATCTGCGCTAATTCGTGGCATTAGATCCCAGTTATCAGCCTTGATGAGGAATTTGATTAATCTGACGTGCGTCTTGATCTGCCACACCGTGCGTGATTCTAGCGACGTAGGAAAAAATCGACTGGGGTTGAGACAGGAGATTCCGCTACGCTGAAAATTCGACTGGCGTTGAGACGGGGGATTCAGTGACGCCGGAAGATTCGACCGGCGTTGAGACGGGGGATTCAGCGACGCCGGAAAATTCGATTGGCGTTGAGACAGGAGATTCCGCGACGCAGGAAATTCGACCGGCGTTTAGACAGAAGATTCCGCGACGCAGGAAATTCGACCGGAGTTGAGACAGGAGATTCCTCGACGCAGAAAATTCGACTGGCGTTGAGACAGGAGATTCCCGGACGCAGGAAATTCGACCGGCGTTGAGACGGGAGATTCCCGGACGCTGGAAATTCGACCGGCATTGAGACAGGAGATTCCTCGACGCAGAAAATTCGACCGGCGTTGAGACAGGAGATTCCCGGACGCTGGAAATTCGACCGGCATTGAGACAGGAGATTCCTTTGACGCAGAAAATTCGACCGGCGTTGAGACGGGAGATTCCCGGACGCTGGAAATTCGACCGGAGTTGAGACTATCGGCTCGGTCAAGGTCTATTAGTTACGTGGCTTATCACGCCTCAAATCGCACGCCTCGCATACCTCGTTGCATCGCCGGGCACCCGCTGATGGGTTGATGTTGAAGAGAGTGGGGATGGCAAGGGCGGATGGGTGAGAGTGGGTATGACAAGGGTGGGTGTTTGAAAGGTGGTATGGCAAGAGCGGGTGTTTGAAAGGTGGTATGGCAAGGGTGGGTGTGTGAGAGTGTGTAAGGTAAGGGCGGGTGGGTGAGGTGGGTATGGCAAGGGCGGGTGGGTGAGGTGGGTATGGCAAGGGTGGTTAGGTGTGAATGAGTATGAGGTAATAACGAGTGAAGCCTAATCAATGAGAGAAAATGGAGGGAAAGTAGTGGTGAGAAGGAAAGAGGGGAAAGTGGTTGTCATGTGCCTTAAGAGGGGAAGCGGGGAGTTATGAGGAGTCTATATCCTTTTAGACACAAGAGTCATGAGTGAGGATCCGAAGTTAGGAGGTGAAACAAGAGAGTTGCGAGGAAGAGCGCGCACGGTTCGTCCGAAGAGCGGATTGTGAGGGGAACACGATTATGGTGAGGGCTTGTGAGCGGCGAGGGGAGCAAGGCGTGTATTGTTAGCGAGGTTCGAGGGGGGGAGAGGAGGTGGGGAGGAAGGGTAGGGGGGCAGGGGAGGAGGGGTAAGGGGGCAGAGGAGGAAGGGTAAGGGGGCAGGGGAGGAGAGGAGAGGGGAAAGGATCTTTGTAACGCAGTGTATTGTGTGTTTAACGATCACAGGCTGAAGGTGAGCTCCTCCGCCTCCTACATCCAGCTGCAAGTGATCATCGCTTTTATTTGTGTTGCAGTTAACGTGTTGTTTTGGTTCCCGAATCCACTGTCGGCCAGATTCGTCACGGAAGGAGACCCGACGTTCGATGGGTCATTGGGGGGTTGGCTCTCGCTTATAGGAGCATGCGCTCTTAATAGGAGTATAGGTTGGTAATAGGAGTATTGCGTGTTGATAAGTGTATGGCCTGTTAATGGGTGTACGTATGATCTGTTAATAGGCGTATGACCTGCTAATATGAATATGACCTGTTAATAGGCGTATGACCTTTTAATAGGAGTAGGTACCTGTTAATAGGCTGGAGTATGGACCTGTTAATAGGCGTATGACTTGTTGATAGGAGTATGACCTGTTAATAGGAGTATGACATATTAATAGGAATAGAACCTGCTAATAGGAATAAGACCTGTTAATAGGAGTAGGACCCGTTAACTGGAGCAAGGACCTGTTCATAGGAGTATTACCTGTTAGTAGGAATAAAGTTTACATTTATTTTTCTTTTCGACGTCATTTCCGCTACATGAACATAATGGTACGGCGGGGGTCGTATGCTAAGTAATTACCGTCCCATTCTTGGCTTATTAGGACTTCTCTCTTAATTCCAAAAATATCCCTAAGGGATGGACGTGCAAACATGGGGAGGAGGGGGGGGATTAAAATTCCCATGCAGGAACGGCCGAGCATGAGGGAAAGAGTTTGGTTTAGTGTGAGGGGAGGGGAGAGGGAGGAAGGGAAGGAGGGGAGGGGAGGGGGTTGGGGGGTTGCATGCACAACCTTAGCCGACGCCACGTGTGCGTACTCGGGACCTTGTTCGCACTCGGGTTACGACCTGTAATTACGGCCGTGTCATCGCCTGGCATACAGCCCTCGGGAACCTGACGGCACTCTCTTGCGAAATTGATATTTAGCGATGTTAGAAGATACCGGCGTGCATGTGCCTGTCGCAGAGCGTGAGATGGCTCACTCAATAGTTAAATTAGTGTCCTGATAGAAGCAGTCTTATTACTATTGTTTTCCTCTTTCTTCGCTCTATGAGAAGGGAAAAGGACTAACCTACACCATATTCTATTAGTCTTTTTTTCATATGCGGGGAATGTAATAAACATGCTACATTTCGTTGGTCTTGAGGATATGCAATATTGTATTGATTGCGGATGCCTTCGAAAAGAAATAAATGATAAACAAAATATGATAGATAAATAGATTAATGAATATTAAAAAAAGGCCGTGAAACTTTTAGGAAGATGTGTTTGACTGCACATTGTTGACCTTGACTTGGGCGTCTTATGCAAAACCGCGTAAATCCATAGTGATAGCGCGTTTATTAGGTGCGTAGGTGGCTCATAGGGAAAAATAGAATACTGGAAAAGGGAGGTAGGAAATGTAGGTCAACAAACCAATGTGGACGATTCATGCTGAAGAAGCAATAAAACGAAAAGGCGTTCGGCACAATCAAATGTTTCCCTGCTTTTCCTTTCGTTGTTTTGTTGAACCAAGAAAGAGAATGAATGACGTAGAAGGGTAATGAGTTAATAAAGCTGGTGTAGGTAAGAGCAGGACGAGTAATAGGGGCAAGGGAGGGGAGGCAGATGGGATGAGGGGTGGGGGGCGAGGTGTGAAGGTGCGTGCAAGACCTGCAAGAGTATAGTAAGACAAGAGGTCGGCTGGCGGGGACACCGTCCGCTACTGCTGCTGCGCCAGCTGATACTGCTGGAACTCACGCTGTACCTCCAGCTTTTATTAGCGTACTTTATAGCGACTTGGGTAGTGGTGGTGGTGGATGCGTGCAGGTGCGGACGTCCGGCGTTTCGTGGGCGAGGGAACTGTGCTCTGTGATGGGGCTCTTGTGCTTGAGACTAGATCCCGTGGGTTGTGCTTGCAGCTCGTGGCAGGCAGCACTTTGGTGGAGGTGGAAATAGGAGTGTCTTGAAAAGAGATTAATGCAAATGATAAGCCTACAAAGTGAGAAGTGGCTGGAAAGGCGGTTCATGCGATGAAAAAACCTTCAGTGTGCGTGCGTTGAAGAGTAAGAAGGCATGATGCAACGAGGAAACCAAATGATGTTAAGGCCGGAAATATCGAAAGAACTTTATGAGAGCTTTGAAAATGAGTTTCATTGTTCGCACGAGGAAGATGAATGGTGACTCTAAGGGAATCAAGAGCAAATGAGGATGTGTAGATCGTTACCTCATTAGCTTTGATGTCAATAAGCTTTGATGTGCTTAGTGACATCTGTTCCTGATCTAGCTGCTGTGTGTATTTTCTTAAAGAGCTAAACAAAATGATACTCCGTTTTATTATTTGCACTGCGTTTAATGTGATATGTTGTACCAGATATGCAAATGCGAGAATGTAAACACAATAGCATGTTTTGGATCTCAAAAGCATTCATGTAAATTCTAAGTTTGGATTATCATATTTTTTCTTGAAATTATATTCAGTTTCAGCTGTGGGTTTTATAATCATAAAGAACATTAAGCCACGTGTCACAAAGGGGAATCAGGGAGTATATTGCCCATAAAGTTTGTTGACTGAATAGTTGAATTTGCAGGCAAGCCGACGCAGGAAGTGCGAGGGCCAACGTGTCGGCCAGGCATTGCGGTGACAGCGAAATGTTGGGACTGGAGCACATCACATGCGGGCTCACATGCACGCTCGTAACGATAGGAGTTTTAGCCTCAAAATGAATCCTTGCTCCAACCGAGTCGCACCCTCGAGTTCTGCCCTTGCCCTTCCTTTCCCGAGGGGTGACGATTATGATTTGCAGGCACTGAGGGACGACCAGGAGTGCCTCGAGGAGAGTCCAGACCGGACCGAGTGTGCCAACACAGTGTCACACTCTCGCGCCACGGCAACCGTCCTTATATAATACGAAATTTTGAACAATTAACAATACGAAAACGCGAGTGTGTAATTTGCAGATGATAATTTCGCCGAATCTAGTGTTTAACCGTCATGAAGCGGTATTAAGTATAGATTTTCCGCGAGCAAGTAAGAATTGCAGACGTCCAGCATTCACACTTGGAGGTCGAGGGAAGGGATGAGGTTGGAGGAGGAGGTGGATTGAGATTAGGAAAGTTTGGAATTATGAAAGACACGTCAGACGTTAGAATTATTGATATAGATTATAGAAAGATTTTAGACGAGGTAAGAGAGGGAGTGTGTAGTTAGGATTTGTGAAAGATATCTCAGGCGTTAGAATTGTTGATAAGGATTATCAAGTTATTAATAAAGGTTTAGGAAGTTGTCTTTAACAAGACACTATGTAGGGTAACGTTAGGAAATATAAAAGAAACATCAGACGTTAGAATTAATGACAAATCTTCAGTTTTAAAGATTTAAGAAAGTGTCTTTAACAAGTTAAGTGGCCGACGTTAGACTTCAAGGATTTAGGCTTACGAGACGTTAAAATTGACAATACATATTAGAAAAAGTTACTTTAGATTTTATAACGTGCCAGACATGGCATTAAATTGTTATATAGTTCCAGAAAGTTGTTGAGAAAGATTTGAATTGTCAAAAAAGATTACAGAAAGTGTCTTTCAGAAGGTAAGGCTGAAATGAATATGACACAGCATTTAATGTTATTTTATGTTAAAACTGTTAAACAAGATTTTAAAAGTATTTTTAAAAGCAAGAGGTAATATATATCCTGGCGTAGGGAGAAATAAAAGATATACCTGCCGTGTTAAAACTGGTAATGAAGATTTCAAAGTGTAATTATAAAAAGTAAGGGAGAATATGTTGATCGGCGTAAGAACAAGTCAACGACATGTTAGAAATGTTAATTAAAATGGCAAATAAAGATCATATAAAGGCGTGGGGTTGTTTTGATATTTGTGAGGGGGATTTTAGAGAGGTAAAAGGAACATGTATATTAACGCGGAGAAATATATAGAAATTATACACATACTAGAGTATGTTAATTAAAAAATACACATATGCACGAAGGTATTGAGATGACATATTGTAATAATACTGAATTAATAAAATAATAACAATGGAAAAATAAAAGATTATAGTGAATTAAAAATATATAATAATAATAATAATAAAAACAGGAATTTATAAATGCACTGTTTTGGGGGGACATGCTAATTACTGTAGAACAAAACAAAAGAAATATCAGTCGCGTTTTAAAATGCGCCGGGTATTCTAGATATGTAGGAGTAACAGATGTCAGAAATTAATGTTCGTGAGGCGTAGAGTTCTAATCATTGGCATTGATTTGATAATGACACAGGAAATGCACTCGAGATGCGTCTTAGTGTACGTTCGGGCGTGTGTACGTATGTGTGTGTGTGTGTGTATGTATGTGTGTGTGTGTGTGTGTGTGTGTGTGTGTGTGTGTGTGTGTGTGTGTGTGTGTGTGTGTGTGTGTGTGTGTGTGTGTGTGTGTGTGTGTGTGTGTGTGTATGTGTATGTGTATGTATGTGTGTGTTTATATGTTTATATGTTTATGTGAGTAAAGAGTGCGGAATATAGTAAATGATTATTCAAACCTTTACGAAATTTAATTATTACCAATGTCATTATTTTCATCATTGTCAATAACATCTCCACTAACGTCATTATCATCATAATTGTTGTTAGTATAGATATAATTACTGTTATTATTAACCGTATCAATGTTAATACAGTGGTAGCCATAATGTTTTAATTTCTTTCAAATGCTGAGAAATTATGAAAATAAATTGAGATATCTAATTTATGAATCTTTGTGAGTTGCACTTGCTATACTCGGGTTCATATTTGGATCCCCATCTATACTTGATCTCTCTCTCTCTCTCTCTCTCTCTCTCTCTCTCTCTCTCTCTCTCTCTCTCTCTCTCTCTCTCTCTCTCTCTCTCTCTCTCTTTCTCTTTCTCTCTCTCTCTTTCCTCTCGCTCTATCTCTCTCTCCCTCCTCTCTCCTCTCGCTCTCTCGCTCTCTCGCTCTATCTCTCTCTATCTCCTCTCTCTCTCTCTCTCTCTCTCTCTCGCTCGCTCTCTCGCTCTCTCTCTCGCTCTCTCTCTCACTCTTACTCTCTCTCACTCTCACTCTCACTCTCTTTCTCTCTCTCACTCTCTCTCTCTCTCTCTCTCTCTCTCTCTCTCTCTCTCTCTCTCTCTCTCTCTCTCTCTCTCTCTCTCTCTCTCTCTCTCTCTCTCTCTCTCTCTCTCTCTCTCTCTCTTTCTCTCTCTCTCTCTCACACACATTCTTTCTCGCTCTCGCTCTCTTTCTCTCTCTCGTATTTTTTTTATTTTATTTTTTTGTGATAATTATGTCCATTTTGATATTTATATTGATTTTAATAACCATGTTTATATTCTTTTTGATAATCAGTATATTCCATTTTATATTCCAATTTACTTTAAATCTGACAATCATCCATACGTTTTTTTTTTAATCATGTTTATATTTATTTTGATTATCATTTTGTTCTGTATCTTTTATAATCATGTTCCTTATCATGTTCAGAATAATTTTAATAATCATGTTCCTTATCATGACCTTTATCATGTACATAATTATTTCGATAATCATGTTTATAATCATTCTGATAATCATTATCGTTGCGTCGCTTGTCCTCTTTATATTCAGTTTTACCACCATTATATCCCTGTCTTTAGTTTTTATATTCATTTGGACGATCATGTCTTATATCTATTGAAGTTCCCCCTCACGAAAATCTCACACAGAAAATGTAAAATTGTATTCAGAGGCTTAGTGTCACGTGGCCACAGTTCGTGCCTATAAAACTAAAACGGGTTTATTGGCTTCTTTGTTGTTGTTGTTCTTGAATTGCATTTAAGATTGATTTGCCTGTTTTATTAGTTATGATTAGGACTGTTTTTTATATATAATTATTGTCGTTATTATCTTTATCGATGTTAGTGTAGCGATGACTGTGATGATTTATTTCTTCTAGACGTTGCGAAAAAATGGAAATATACTAATGTTATCTATTTTATTGATCTATGTATTTCGTAAAGATAAAAATTTATCTAGCTGTCTACACCTTTGTTAATTTATCTATTTATTTTGAAAGTTTTTGCGCATGACTATAGCTAATATGTAGACCTTTTGATGGGTGTAAATGACACATATAGAAAAGAAAAATATATTAGAGATATCTCATTTTCCTTTCCCTGCATTCGCGAATGAAGACTGTTAATGTTTATTATTATTATTATTGTTATTATTATTATTATTATTATTATTATTACTATTATTATTATTATTATTATTATTATTAATATTTTTATTTTGTTTTGTTTTAGAAATTTTAATTGATATAAGTTTACGTCGCGTGTTGGAGGTCAGTTGATTAGTTGGGTTTAAATGGAACTGGAGGTATCAGGTTTGTCAATATGACAGCCTGGAATGTTGTGTGTCTTGTGCTGAAATCTAGTTAAGTAATGCTTTCGTATGTTACTGCTGATGATTTCCTGGAGAATAATGTGTACTCACGCACACGCATATGTACGATCACGTCCATAAATCTGTAAGTAAATTTGTTGAATTAGATCCTTATTTAACATTTGGAGAAAATAAGAAAATTAAAGGAGATAGAGAGGGGGAGACAGAGAGAGAGAGAGAGAGAGAGAGAGAGAGAGAGAGAGAGAGAGAGAGGTAAATACATATGAGCCACGCGCACGCACACACACACACACACACACACACACACACACACACACACACACACACACACACACACACACACACACACACACACACACCACTTTTCACTGTAGACGAAATTTGAAATTGACATAATGATCGGTATAGAAAGTGATAAAGTACTACATAACAATAATACAGCAGACGATCTAATACCCAGCAATGCCCTTTAAGTAATAGAAATGTAATTGTTAACCATTACATTGAGGTTCTTTATTACTTTCAATAACCCAGCCAGGCACACGCACCCTACCGAGGAAGGAACGAGAGAAAAAAATCTAATTTACGAGAAATTAGAATTTATGTACTACAGTAAGGTGGAATTATTTGAACCCCCCCCCAAAAAAAAAAAAAAAATAAAAAAAAATTGGGAAAGGAATGGCTCTATTAGTCTCGACGTCTATTGTCGAAGAGAATTAGATTCCGTTGATGTTGTGGATCGTTTGTCGTGAAGAATCGCGAGTCAGTTTTATGCGATTCTAAGATTATCGTAATCATCACTTGATCGTAAATAGATATGGCCTGGGATGCCACACCGCGCTGGCCGGGACGGACCATCAGGTAGTTTTCCGTGATATATAAAGTTTTCAATCCTAGCAGACAACAACAACAAAAAAAAAAAGCGAACGACAAAAATGACAACACCACCAACAGCAAAGACAACACCGGAACGCATATAAACAACGACAAATTCCCCACGACAAATTCCGAAAACACATCGATAGCGACAAATTTTTGCGCGGGTGATGATGGTGGTCTCGGGGCGCATTCCATCGCAGATTATTTCCCTTAAAGGTCATCACGATACGAGCTTCCGGGTGGCGAGCGAGCGATGCAGTTTTCAGAGAGGTCGTTTGGGACTGTGATTTTCGCTTCTTACGTCATCGTGACACCTGATTCCCGAGGACTGTGGTGGATTAGCTCCGGGGGGAGGAGGAGGAGGGGGAGGGGGGGGAGGAGGAGGAGGAGGAGGAGAGGAGGAGGAGGAGGAGGAGGAGGAGGAGGAGGAGGAGGAGGAGGAGGGGGAGGAGGAGGAGAGGGGGGAGGAGGAGGGGGAGGAGGAGGAGGAGGGGGAGGGAGATGGGAGATGGAAAAAAAGGGGAATAAGAAGAGGTGGAAGAGAAGGGGGAGTGGGAAAAGGAATAAAAGGAGAGAGAAAAAATGAAGAAAGAGTTATTGTGATACTTGATCCCCGAGGACTGTGTTGGATCTTTCAAGGAAGGAGAGGGTGGGGGGAGGGAAAAGGAATATGAAAAAGGAGAAAGAGAAAATGATTGAAGGAAGAGGATGGTAAAAAGAAGGAGGAGGAGGATTTATTGGATTGACTCAGAAAGGAGCTGGAGAGGAGAAGGTAGGGAGAAGGAAAAGGAATATGAAAAGAGAGAAGAAAAGAAGAAGAATCGGAAGAAAGAGGAAAAGGAAGCATTGTGGACTTAGCTGGATTGGCTCAGGAAGGAAGAATAGGAGGAGAGAGGAAGAAGGAAACAGAGGAGGAGGTAAAAGGAAAGAGGAAGAAAGAAAGGAAATAAGAAATAAATGATAAAACTATTAGAGGCCTAAGACATTTCAACATTTTCGGAATCGACTGATGACAATCCGCGTGGAACTGAGAATGTAATCATCACTAAATCTGAAAATGTCGTCTGTCTTTTTTTTTTTTTTTTTTTTTTCTTTTTCTTTTTTAACGAATCGCCATTTTTTCTGTCATTGTGGGGGTGAGTTAATGTCCTCCTTGAGGTAAGGATAATGCGTAGAAATCCCTGTGATATATCGAATGTCGTAATGCAAATAGCTGTGCTTCAGGAGGCAGGACGATAAATACCGGCTTATCCAACCCCACGCCCCCTCCCTCTGAAGCGGCCTCCTCACCCCTCCTCACGCCCTTCCCCCACCTTCTGAAGCCCCCCGCCCCCTCCCCTCACCCCTCACCCGTCCACCCCTCCGAGCTACTTCCTTTCTTCCATCCTAGCCCTACCCTCTGATAACTCCCCTCACCACCTCACCACCTCACCCCCCCACCATCTCACCCCCCCCCTCCACCATCTCACTCCCCTCCTCGTCCCACCCATCCTCCCACCCACCCAGATACATGTTTGCTGCCCGTTGCAATGTCACTGGCGCAATCAACAAGCGCCTTCGGGGTTTTGGCGTTGCAAGACGGAAACGCGTCATCCGTCTTTGTGATGTTATGTTTTGTCAGCGACGGATGACCGGCGGTTCCGTTGCAGCGTGTTTTAGGACCGGAATCGGTGTTCATTTTACGAGTTGGTTATTGAGCCTAAAATGTCCGGTTTAATCTGTTGCCTAGATTGGCTATTTAGTAAGTGGTCTAAATTGGCTATTTAGTAAGTGGTCTAAATTGCCTGTTTAATCTCTGGACAAAATTTCTTTCTCTGTCTCTCTCTCTGTCTCTCTCTCTCTCTCTCTTCCTCTCTCTCTCTCTCTTCCTCTCTCTCTCTCTCTCTCTCTCTCTCTCTCTCTCTCTCTCTCTCTCTCTCTCTCTCTCTCTCTCTCTCTCTCTCTCTCTCTCTCTCTCTCTCTCTCTCTCTCTCTCTCTCTCTCTCTCTCTCTCTCTCTCTCTCTCTCTCTCTCTCTCTCTCTCTCTCTCTCTCTCTCTCTCTCTCTCTCTCTCTCTCTCTAGATTTCTGTGAATATCAGTATACGAATATTGTTTATTTACACTTTTGATGTAGTTTTGCTTACTCGAATGTTAATCTACGAAGATTTATTTTTACACAAATTTGCTCCTTTTTTCTTACTCTCGAAATCACAAAGATCGACATCGCCATCATGTTATCCAAACATTAATGGGGGTGAGGTGAATGGGGGATGGGGTGGGGGTAGAGGTGGCGGTAGGGGAGTAGGCGGGTCTCGTGCCTTTCGCCTTTCGCTCGCCCTCCTCGCGTGCGGCAAATTCGCGTCGCGGTTGATCGTGCTGCCGCCTTCGCCGCCGCCGCTGCCGCTGCGTATCGGAACGTCGTCGTATTCGTATTCGTAGTCGCGGTGCCGGCTCGGCGTGACGGACGAAGATTTATGGCGGCGATTTGCATGTAGCGGTTAGGAGATCGGTCTTGGTCAGGAACCGGGAAGCGACCGAGGGACGGGAGGTGGCTTACTCTTTGTCACGGGAAGGTTTTCTATTAGATTTTTTTTTCGTATTATTTTGTTTGATTTGTTCTTGTTTTTTTCTGTGTAGATCAGAAAAAAAATATATTACAACTTCGTGGGAAGATGTATTTTATGCTTTCGTTTATCAATGTTTTTTTTATTTATATGTTTATGTATTTGTTATTATGGTACGGTGGTGTTGAAGGGGGTATGTGTTGTAAGTGCCCAATGTACAGTTATATAATAATCTTTTTTTTGCACTAATGTACCCATGCATTTACCCCCCCCCCCTCTCTCTCTCTCTTGTCACCATCAAGTCGAAATTCTGTGATACTCGGAGTATATTGCAACTCAATCTGGTGTCCGAGTTGATCGAATCTCAGCCGCTTGCTTATAGTGTTTCCGTCGCTCGTTGCTCATGTTGCAGAGTGACTATTTTATTGATGTGACAACAATTTTTCTAAATAAATTGTTATTATTATTATCATTATCATTATGTTCCTCTGCACCTTCCCTTCCCATTCACATCTCTCCAACTCATGTCTCCTCCCTCCTTCCTCCTCACTCTTCTTCTTCTTCTATTTTTTCTTTTTCTTCCTCTTCTTCTTACTCTTCTTTGTTTATTATTATTATTATTGTTATTATCCTCCTCCTCCTTCCTCCTTTCTCCCCACTGCTTCCTCCACCCTCTTCTTCCTCTTACTCTACCTCTACCTCCTCTTCTACACTCCTTCTCCTCTTCCCCCTCCTCTACCTCTCCCATCTACCC
>NW_028234437.1:20316736-20326736 GCF_977035675.1 Penaeus japonicus | reverse complement strand
TCTCTCTCTCTCTCTCTCTCTCTCTCTCTCTCTCTCTCTCTCTCTCTCTCTCTCTCTCTCTCTCCTCTCTCCTCTCTCTCTTTCTCTCCCTCTTTCTCTCTCTCTCCTGCGAAATCGAATCTCAAAAAGGTAACGTCGTAGGAGCGACACAACCCTCGCTCCGCCAGTTTCATTTAATGTTGGGAAAATGAGTGCGCGAAGGAGGACTGTAAATTCCTATCAGGCGCTGGGGCGGAACTCCCTGGCGTGGCGGAGCGAGCGCTTCTCTCTTTTCAATTGGCTGTTATGGCCAAGTGCGGGAGGGACTTGAGATATGGCTTCGTCTATCTGTCGTGCTTTTTTTTTTTTATCTGTATTGTCTTTTTTGTTTTTTTTTCTCTCTCTGGCTTTTTCTTGGTCTTTCTTATTCCCTGTCCCCTGTCTGGTAATGTGTCAATCTTTCTGCTTTCTCTCTCTCTTTCTCTTTCATACTCTCTCTCTTTCTTTCTCTCTCTCTTTCTCTCTCTCTTTCTCTCTTTCTCTCTCTCTCTCTCTCTCTCTCTCTCTCTCTCTCTCTCTCTCTCTCTCTCTCTCTCTCTCTCTCTCTCTCTCTCTCTCTCTCTCTCTCTCTCTCTCTCTCTCTCTCTCTCTCTCTCTCTCTCTCTCTCTCTCTCTCTCTCTCTCTCTCTCTCTCTCTCTCTCTCTCTCTCTCTCTCTCTCTCTCTCTCTCTCTCTTTCTCTCTCTTTCTCTCTCTTACTTTCGCTTTTATGCTTGCCTCTGATGCGTGTTAAAGGTCTCAAGGTTATGACAGCTACTTTGATTAAGTTTATCTTTTAATTGTTTTTTTTTTACACCTTCACACTGAAGTTTAGCTTGATGTTTTTTGTGGTGATGCAATACATTTTGTTTGTCTTAAACGGTTTAGTCTATTTTGTTTATTTTTTATGTGTAATTTTGTGGTAGGTTTATTATTGTCTTCAAAATTGCATAATTGATAATTGCATTAGGAAGGCGAGGATGCAATTTGTAAATGTTCTTTGAATAGCCAGCCATGTAGATGGTTGGTTTTGTTGCAGTGGAAACATATTAGTTGCAGTACCGTGTAGTGTGGTATACTAGCGTGCTATGATATACTTCAGCACCCACTGTCCTTTGTAGTTTGATTCTCCAACTGTGCGATGCTTTAAGATACGCCCCTTTAACTATGATATGTGCAGTGGTACATTTCAACGATTTTACCATGCGCTGTGCTGCAATTCAAGATCGTTATTATGGGCTGTTAGGCATTTTAACAGCAAGTATACACTTCAACATCTATACCATAGGATGTAATGGATTTCAACAGTAACTGAACAGTGTTCTATGATACACCTCAACTCCAGCTGTGCCATGTTGTATAATTCGTTTCAGCGCCCGGGAACCGTAGTATTTCCTTCTCTTTACCGGAACATTCTCGCACACGAGTCACGCAAACAGATTAGCATTTGTCATTGTTTAATGGCAGGCTACTGTATATACGTGCAATGATGAACTTCCTTGATTTTAGCCTAGTATGTAATACATTTGTAAAAAAAAAAAGAAGGTACACATTACTCCTTGGCATCAGGATCACGTGCGGAGGCGAAGCAGTAAGCGAATGCTGGCAAGTATGTGCATGATTTCGGCCGCATGGTGATGGCGGCCGGCCACGCACGTGCTTCCCCCGACGCCCCGGATGTAAACAAGACTGGCCTCGAGCGGGTCCTTGCTCGTGGATGCGTCTTGAGTTCTCTTTTCGTTCTACGTGTGAGATGGTACTTAGCGTGTTTACTGGCGTGGACATTATTCGAGCGTCGTGATAGCCAGGTAAAACAAGATATTAATTAATTAAGAGATAAGTAACCGCATTTAATCACGTGCCACGCTTACATGCGGTGAGGCAGAGACAGTGTTGCCGTGACTGGTACTGCGGAATGAATGAGGGGTCGGAGGAGAGGGGGGGGGGGGCGGGGTAAGCAAGCTCATCGTCTTGGTATGGATGGTTTGTTAGTTGTAGGAATCTACGTGACCTGCAGCTTGAATTCTGAATTAATATTTCTTGCATTTGAATCTTATATGTTTTACCCGTGGAGCTGTGCATGCGCATTAAAAGGAATAAAGCTCTCGCGTAGGAAGTATTAGTATGTGCTTGCGTTGCATTACGCTGCGTCAATTACTCAGGCTTTCCTACTGGCGATCTGCGTCCGCGTTACCGAACTGCAATAATTATTTTGATAATGAGAGCGGCGGTGACTCACGACCGAAGGATGGAGAAGGCGCAGAGAGTGAATATTGAGTGGCTGGCGAGAGGGGAGTGGGAAGGGAAGGGAAGGGGCAGCCGACCCCGAGGAGGGAGCTCCGGCGTGCGACAGGGAGAGACCCTCCGCACGCCAGGCATGCGTGCGCGGACTGGCTCTCACAATGCGCCCTCCCTCACATTCTGCGCCGAGGGTCGCGATCGCCGTCCCTTCCTCTCAGGGTCACTGGGACAGAAAGGGTCGCCCAGGTGCGCCGAGGGGCAGTGAAGGGTGATTATCTAATAGTCTTTTGGGGTGAAATTCCTTGTGCAGATAAAAGGGCAAGATGTTCGCTGCCTGAGACAGTATTGCATGGTATAGTGGAGATTAGTCGCTCGAGAGACTGAAGGACTGGAAAGCCTTACGGAGCCTCTACCTTTTGATATTCCCATTGCGAATTAAGGACACTACAAAGTGCAAGGGAGAGAGCGCGCGGGAAGGCAGCATCTCGGGAAGATGGTGATGGCAGGTGACATGTTGCGCTGTGTGTCCCGGTGAGTTGTTATGGCGGACATGAACACCCGCGAGACATGAAGGCGTTCGTCAAGCTCAAGCATCTGCTCGGATCCCGGGACGTGACCTAGCAGGCGGAGGAGCAGTCACCGACCCCCTTCGCGCCGAGGTGAGGCTGCGCCGCAGGAGCGTGTCGCGCCGCCACCGAACATTGTCAGTGTGAAGGGAGTGGGGGCCGTTGTTGAGTTGGGCGCCGGGATCAGTGTGGGTACTATGGGCAATGAGGGCGGCAAGATCACCAGCTACGACGACCTCTACATCGAGAACCACGCCGGGAGGCCGAGCGACGCCTGCGACTACAACGGCGCCTCCCTCGACTCCCGCATCCGACGCCTCAACGCCAAGCGGCGCACGAGCATCGTGTTCGGCCGCAAGCGGGCGCGAGAGGCGCTGGAGAGCGGCCCGGACGACGATGTCTCGAGCGACGACAGCGGAGGCTTCCGAACGGAGCCGAGCGAGAAGGAGCTGACGTCGTCCCCCGAGAAGCCCCGGCTGAAGGGCATCCTCAAGACCCGACGCCGGCGCCGCCTGAGGATGGAGCAGCAGCCCGCCTCGAGGCTGGTCAAGGCCGACTCTCAGCAGTCCGTCAACTCGACGTCCATAGATGAGTTCCTGCACACGCTGGTCAAGGTGGACAGTGTCGAGAGTCTGGAAGACCTCGCGCAGGACTCGATAGATTCGTCGACCAGTAAGGCCGACGCCGCCCAGCCAGCGCCGCAGGATGTTCCGGCGCTGCCCCTGGAATCCAAATCTCCGGACCAGCCAGCATCCGCAAGGTCTGCTAGCTTGTCTCCGACTCGCCCCATTATGAACGGGCTCATTCCTCAGCGACAACCGCAGCCGCAGCATCAGCCGCAGCCGCAGCCGCAGCGCCGCTTGTCCCGGCTACCGCCCAGCCCTCCCCCGCGCTCGAGTTCGAGGACCGTCATGTCCATGAGCGAGTATTCGCCCACGCCTCCACCACCACCTCCGCCCCCGGCCAACCCCACGCCGCCCCCCGTCCCGCTCAGGACATCGAGCACGACGGCCGTTAAGGCAGAGGTTCACCAAGACCAGTTTATCCGCGCAGGGACACTCCCCCCAGCGTCGGCTGACACAGCCACGCCCGGTGGCTCGGCCGCCGCTAGATTCCGCTCCCCGAGGCTCGGCGCGCCCGACAAGAAGAGGTCGATCAACCTCGATGAGCTGGAGGAGCAGATTTTGATGCTGGACGCCGCCAGGGCCCCGGGGGACGCCAGGTTCAGAGACTCTCCTCCAGGGACGCCGCCGCTCACGGGGAACATCGACGCCTACACGCCGAGGCTGGACATGAGCCAGGAGGGCGGGGACTCCCTCCCCCTCGACGGCAGCCCCCGCGTGCCTGTCGCGGCGGCCCAGCGCAGCCCCACGAGGCCGCAGTTCCGCAAGTCGTCGGACATTGCGCACCTCTACCTGTTCGGAGCACGAGGCTTCAGGAAGAGGCCGGAGCGCCTCTCCACCGTTTCCACTTCGTCCGAATCCGTGGTTCACGAGGCGGAAGCGGCGCCGACTTTGCCCCCGAGATTTTTTCGTCCTCCCGTGCCCTTCGCGAGAAGGGTGCTCACGGGAAAGGTGCGGAAACTTACCAAGAAATTCGAGAAGAGTATAGCGAGCGGCGGAACTGTGGCCGAGTGCAAAGACTCGAGTGAGGACGAGGAGTGCGAGACCACCAGCGCCCGCCTCAGGAGGCTCTTCCGCCGTCAGCTGGAAGAACGGGCCTCGACGAGGACCGGATACCAGTATCTGACGGTGGGGCCGAGCGGGGACGTGGTACAGCGGGGCCCCTGGGTCTCGGCCAGGCAGCACAGCCCTTCGGCCAAGGCGGACATCTCGCCTCAGGTACAGTATGTGAGGAAGTTGTCGTGAGAATAAGATAAGTTTCATTTTAGGCCTTATGTTATATGGGCCTTGCGTCAGCAGTACTTTCGGAAGATAAAGCAAAAACAGAACTTGTCAAATTTATTTCGAGTGTTGGTGGTCACACACGTGCAACAAGGGAGGCAGACAAACAAACAGATAAACAGAAAGAGAAGTAATCAGATAGAAAGACAGACAGACAGGTAAATAAGAGTCAGATAGATACCTACGTAAATATCTGATTTAAAATTACATAAATAAGTAACATACGAGTAAACATTTATTCGTGTGGGTCTCCTTCACTTGTATAATAAGACTTGTCTTCCACGTCATGTTATTCTAAGCATTCATTCAACTTGATCGAACAATTTCATTTCTCATATCTACACGTATCAGAAACTGGAAACAAGAAGAGAAATTCCTTTCTCTATTTTCCTTTTTGACAGTAATCGCTTCGCTTTCGAGATAATTTTACAATTCAATAGATTGGTCCAATTTAGAAATACGAATGGATATCTCACTGCGAAATTCTTTCCAATCAATATAAGTTTCCTCCTCAATTAACATGTCACAAATCCAAATATATCAAACTGTGATATCTGAGAAGACGTAACCACGTAACTAAAGCTTCTCTCGAGATCACCGGAGCTTCAGCTGGTCGAGGAACAGTGTTGATGATGACGTATAAGCCAGCTGTTTATCGTGTAAGTCGAAGTAGCAAGTACCCACGCGTGAGGGAAAGAGGGTAGGTGGCGGTAAGTGATAATTCTAGAGGAAATGAAAATATTGCGTGGCCGAGGGTTGTCAGGTTTGCATGTTGGGGGTCTTCTGTCTTGCGTCACGGCTCGATATGTTTCGTGTTTCTGTTTTACTCTTTTTTTTCTCTCTTTCTCTTCGTAGCACTTGAGAGAAACGAGGTTTTATGTGTGAGTGTGTATTTTATTTTCTTCGGTGTCTTAGGATGTATTTTGGAGATAATCGTGCAAGATGTTTATGTTTATGAAAGGATTTTGTATCGTATAAGTCTCTTTACGTGACCCATTGCATTGACTCTTGTATTATAGTTGTATTTAAGAGCTTTGGTACTTGTGATGATAAGCCTCTTGCTAATATTGCCTCTCTTAAGCTCGCCTGAAACTTACTTACAACTTATAACGATACTTACAACGGGGCGTGGGGTTAGTAAGGAGTACAAAAAAAGTTCCGCCATGATCTCAAATAGAAAATAAACCTTCTCGATAGCCAAGGAGAGTCTGAATGACGGAGAAAAAAAGACCCTGAAGAGAGATTCGTAAACAAAAAAACAAGCACGATGACACACGAGACGTAAACAAGAGAGTGTTTCTTGAAGCGGGGGGACACGACCCCTTGACGTGCATGCATGTTCCTCGACACTCAAGACAGAGGGTAACCACCTTCGAATGGAACATCAGAGCAAACATATGGCTATCCGATTACACATGTTTTCTCGGGGGCGATGGAGAGATTATTTTGGCATAAACAAAAAGGTTAAGGCCTGAGCAAACTTAGGAGATCGTAAATTCGAAGGAGATCCCCGCCGGTGAAAACGCGAGGGCTTCCAGCGGTGGGAGGTCTCGGTGTTACTGAGGATTTTTTTTTCCCAGTGATTATTATTATTATCATTACTGGTGTTATCGTAATTATCGGTGTTGTTGCCGTTTTTATCATCAGCACATCGACGTCAGCGACATTAAGATCAACAACAGCAACATCAACAGCAACATCAACATCAACATCAACATCAACATCAACATCAACATCAACATCAACATCAACATCAACATCAACATCAACATCATCATCATCATCATCATCATCATCATCATCATCATCATCATCATCATCATCATCATCATCATCATCATCATCATCATCATCATCATCATCATCTTCATCACCACCACCACCACCATTACCACCACTACCACCGAACCATCACATCATTATCATTATTACTCTCATAATGACACTAATTCATATTTATGTTTTGATTTAGTCTTTGAAACCGTAATATTAATTACGTGCTAATGTGTAAGTTTAGTGGTGAGTTGCGATATCTTTGTAAGATTTCTGCAAAAGTCCATTTAATCTGGTTGGTAACACAATGGAAGAAAGACATTTTGGTCGTTATGATTTTATGTTTAATAGAGAGTTTATGCAAATTCCTTTTTGATTCGTTTGAATTGTAATATCACTTTTTTGTTGTCATTGAATATAGAATGGAAAATCATTATTTATTACCGCAGTGTATAGATTTGGAATACTGTAATTCTGGTAGTGATGACAGTCACAAGATTATTCTCATGATCTTTCTCTCTTTCTCTTTCTTTCTCTTTCTTTCTCCCTCTTTTTCTCCTTATCTCTCCTCCCTCCATCTTACTACCCTTCTCTCTCTTTGTTCTTCCCCCCCCCCTCTCTCTCTCTCTCTTTCTCTCTCTCTCTCTCTCTCTCTCTCTCTCTCTCTCTCTCTCTCTCTCTCTCTCTCTCTCTCTCTCTCTCTCTCTCTCTCTCTCTCTCTCTCTCTCTCTCTCTCTTTTGCTTACTCTCTCACTCCCTCTTTCTCTCTCTCTTTTTTCTCTACCACTCCCTCTTTCTCTCTTTCTCTCCCTCACTTTCTCTACCACAGTCTCCCTTCCTCCCCCCTCTCCCACCATTCCTTCTTTCCTCCCTCCCTCCCTCCCTCCCTTCCTCCCTGCCTCTCTCCCTCTCCCACCATCCCTTCTTTCCTCCCTCCCTCCCTCCCTGCCTCCCTCCCTCCATCTCTCACTATCCCTCCCTCCCTCCCTCCCTCCCTTCCTCCACATTAGATAAGCCAATTGTTACCTTTACTCATTGCTCAATCTTTTCCCATTAAGGCAAAGGTTTAGCACATCATTCCATCGATTTCGGCCGCCGTGTTATCAGCCTGATTAAATTACGGTTATGCCGCAGGGGTTCTCATTAGCGGTAATTGACTTAGGTGCGATTACGTCTACGCTGGGAAAGAAGGAGTCATTTAACTCGTCTTCACGATGATAGATAAAGTAAAGGGGTAAAGACGTATGGGTGGTATGAATTAGGTCCGGCTTGAGCGCCGAGAAAACTATTATTGCCGCGGTAATGCCTGTGTTTCAGAAGCGTCGTTACCGCGCGTGTATAATCTGCGAAGGTTTTAAGCAGTTCAGTTATCGAGCGTCTAATGGGTTCTCCGCCTACTGTCTGAGGCGAGGCTATTATTTACGTTTTTTTTATATCTTTTTTTTTTTTTTTTTGGGGGGGGGGGGGGGGGGGGGGGGGGGGGTTATGGGGAGTTAGGTGGCTGTACGATGGTCAGGGGGACGGGAGGGATGGAGGAGGGTGGGTGTGTATAGTACGTAAGCTTTCTATAGTCCGCTTTTGCCCGCGACGTTGCACTAGCACCATTTTTCAAACGATTCATCATAGTCTTTCCATCATCTTGATTCCCTTTCCCTTTGTATGTCAGGGCGCTGTAGGGGTTATCTAGGGAGGGTGGAAGGGAGGGAGGGGAAGGGGAAGGGGAAGTAAAGCTTTCATTTTTCATTTGTTAATTTGAGAAATTGTGCCTTTGACTTTGTTCTTGTTTGTCTGTTGCATTTTGCATGACGCGGGGATGTTCTAACCCGGCTTGAAATGGTATTTGTTAAACTTATTATGATAAACGGTGTATTGATCCTTGGCCATCTGCAAGATATATTTAGAAATAAAACAACTTCCTGTGGTCTACTGAAACGACGCTCATCACTCTTCCTTTTGCTCCATCGTAATTTGTCTGGGATTCTCACACAGGGATTGCAGGTGACAGGATATTTTTCAGTACTTAATTTACCACCCTGGTTAACTTCAGGGGCGAGGGAAGGCTTTGATATATTAGATACATGACCATAACATTATATTATGGTATTACATCCCGTTCTTCGAGTATATCAAGTGGGAAAAAAATCATGTAGTCCTTCATCTACTCACCCACACCGAGTAAATGAAAGCGTACATGGCGGGACCGTAGAGTTCACGACCACCAGCTAATAGCAGGGGTCGCCAAAATTGTTTTTTAACTTCCATATTTTTTTCATATTATTCATCTTGTAAAGAGTTTCAACAAAAGACACAGAGAATATATGAAAAATAGGGAAACTTAATGGCGTATACTGTTACCGTAATACATTATATTAACATACTGAACGTGCGAATGAATATGAAATGTGCATTTCTGGCCAGCACTGCAGCGCGTTTTCAGTTTATGAGCTGATTATGTTTTTAAAAACTCGTGATACTGGATAATTGCTGTTTATGAGTATAGCTGATGCACTCAAGGCAAAGTTCGTGCTTTGAAGAAAGAGGTGTTTATTGTATGATCAGTTTTTGATGACCTTTTACGGAATTACTCTTTAGTGATAGTATTAATTTTGATTGTTTTATGCCTACTCTAATTGTTGGTGCTTTGTTAGTGTTGTCATTATTTTTTATTATTATGATGATGCTGATAACAAAACTAATGGTGATGATACTGATTATAATGATAATGATCATATTACTACTACTGCAGAGGATAATGATAATAGTAGTGGTAGGATGGGTAATAATGATGATGATTATTATGATAATGATCATAGAGATAATAATTGTTTTTATAATAGTAATAGTAACAATGATAGTGATTATGATAAATCACTACCTTTATTGTTATTATCATTATTATAATCATTATCATTACCTTTATTATTATTATCAATCTTCTTATCATTATTAGTAGAAGCAATACTAGCAGTACTAGTAGTAGCAATGGTAATTTAGTAGTTTGGGATGGTAGAATAGTAGCAGTAATAGCAGTAGTGGTCGTAATGTTATTTCTATATCTATTATCATTGTCATTAGCTTTATGATGATTGAGTAATATTATTGTTGTTTTTGTAATAGTAGTATTAGTAGTACAAATGTGATTATTGTTATTGCCAGTTTTGTTGTTGTTTTATGTACGTAATTATTATTTTTCCCATACTGTATGTCATTGTTGTGCTTACTACTACGACTACTGATAATGTTAATAATGATCATTAATATTGACGTTATTATTATCATTTTGATTTATCATTGTTATTATTATTATCATTATTATTATTATTATTATTATTATTATTATTATTATTATTATTTTATTATAATCATCATCATCATTATTGTTATTATTATTTTTTTTTTTTATTATTATTATTGGCAATACTTTTAACATTATCTTTATATTGCCATTATTTTTTGTAACTGCTGGAGCTAACAATATTAATAGTAACAGGGGCAGATT
>NW_028234437.1:20294236-20299236 GCF_977035675.1 Penaeus japonicus | reverse complement strand
AGAGACAGGCAGAATTAAGAGAGAGAGGAGAGAGACAGAAAAGAGAGAGAGAGAGAAGAAAAGAAAAGAGAAATCAAATCAAAAGAGAGAAAGAAATAAAAAGATAAAAAACCTAAACACGTGGCCACAATCACACAGACGAAATAACACCAATGGGAGATTATCCAAAGAAGTACGGGGGTGGGGTGGAGTAGGGGGGGGCGTCGGCCATACATATGTCGTAATGCCCGCGCGGGAGCCGTAGCGTCTTCGTGCGACATTCGCGTGCAAATTACGCCAATCGAATTTTATGGGGAGAAGATTGCACCCATAAGACGAGGTGCGAATCCCCCCCCCCCCACTCCCTCCCTCCTTTGCTCCTCCTCTCCCCTTCAGCCATTTCTTTTTTAAGGTCGTTACTTTGTTTGTTGTGTTTTTTTTTCTTTTTTTTTGCATTCTCTCTTTCTCTCTCTATCTCTTTTTTTCTCTCTCTCTCGCTCTCTCTCTCTTTCTCTCTCTCTCTCTCTCTCTCTCTCCCTCCCTCCCTCCCTCCCCCTCTCTCTCTCTCCCCTCCCTCCCTCTCTCTCTCTCTCTCTCTCTCTCTCTCTCTCTCTCTCTCTCTCTCTCTCTCTCTCTCTCTCTCTCTCTCTCTCTCTCTCTCTCTCTCTCTCTCTCTCTCTCTCTCTCTCTTTCTCTCCCTCTTTCTCTCCCTCTTTCTCTCCCTCCCTCCCACCTACTCTCTTTCTCAGTTTCTTTCTCAACCTCTCTATTTATCTATCTGCCTCTCTCTCGCCCTCTCTTTCTTTCTCATTCTTGTCCAATTGGGTTCATGTTTTCCTCTCAGATTCAGTGGTCGCAATGAGAAAGCACCTGACATGACTTACCATAATAACGGGATGCAACTCCCGAGTGAACGTTGCAATTTGCTGAGTGAGTGCAGTTCGTGCCACAAACTACTCATTAAATCAACGCAGACAGAAGTACATCTGCAACAGACCAACAGACAAACGTGAATATATTACCAGACAGACGTATAGACAAACAGGCAAGATAAACAGACAGACAGACGAGGCAAACGTATGATCAGACAAACTTGGAAACATGAAAACAGATGCGCTGGAATTTATTTAGTTATTTATTTATTTTTATTTATTTATTTATTTTTTTTATTTAAGACGGAAAGTGATTTGGGAACAGATGCTGCATGTAGACAGATTTTGTACAATTTTTAGGCATAGTCCATTTCTCTACTTTAACGCCAGACGCAGGTGAGGGGAAACTAGCCAGTTAGGAACCACAGGTGAGTCACTTCTTTGAATCACCTCAAAGCAGCATAAAACCTCCCCTCTCCCTCCCCTTCCTCCCCTATCTCTTCCCTGTCTCCTCCCCGTCTCTCCTCCCCTCCCCCTCCCTGTGAAAGAACGTTATTTGTGAATAACGCAGTCGAGGGCTGATCAATATGCAATTTTGCAAAGCGAAAGCTAATCTCGTATACCTTTCTCCCGCTTTTGATCCTGCTTGGAAGATGTCGAAGGTGAGAAACGTGTCTTTTATGATCGGTTTGTCCTCATTCTCTCTCTCTCTCTCTCTCTCGCTCTCTTTCCGTCTCTCTTCAGACATGTTTAATAGTAGTCGTAGTAGGTTGTGAGTTAAGATGCTGTGCGAAAAAAAGCGAGGGCTCGTCGTACATCAGGCACGCGGGTCAGGGCTGATGGCGGCCGAGTGAGCATGGATGGACTCTACGTGAATCTCCAGTCTCCCCCAACACGTCTTACCAGGAGGCCGCTGCGGTGGACCTCGTGAGTGGTGCCGACACTACTTTCCATTCCAGCTTTGATTTGAGTTCTCATCCGTTGCTTCTTCTCCTTCGTTGATCTCACCTCCCCCCACCCCCCCTTTTTCTTTCGTTTTGACCGGGTGGAGTGTCTTCTGGATTCGCTCGAGCCCTTAAAAGAATAAGGACATTCGAAGTGTTGGTTCGAGAAACAGTTTTTTTTCCTTTTTTTGAATTCGTTGTTTTTTTCCTTTTTTTACCCCGAGACGTGAACGTTGTGTTCCTCTTTTTTATTGCATTGCGACGCGTTATTTTCATTTCCGTTCACTCACCAGCTGCCAAAAGAGAAAAAAAGAAGTGACTGAAGCTGGCAGATATATTGAGTGACGGTTTTAGAATAAGCCCGAAGATCCTCTTCTGTTTATTTGCTTCCGACGGCTGACTGTTTGTTTGTAAGTAGACTTTAGTTGCTTTTTTTCGTTGTTATTGTTGTTGCTGTCATTGTTGCGTGAGGAAAAGAAAGAGCGCGTGAGTGAAGATGAGGAAGTCTTCCCCACTATACAGAGTCTCCAGGCGTCCCGCTCACCTGCCCGAGTTTACACAGATGTATACAGTGAGTCGCCCCAACGTGCTGCTCCGTTTTCTTTCTCTGCCTCCTTTCTCTCTCGGATCTTCTCTGCTTCTCTTTCAGCCCTTCTTTTTCTCTTTTCCTCTCTTTCTATCATCCTCTCATCCTTTATTCCACCCCCCCCCTCTCTCTCTCTCTCTCTCCCCTCTCTCTCTCTCTCTCTCTCTCTCTCTCTCTCTCTCTCTCTCTCTCTCTCTCTCTCTCTCTCTCTCTCTCTCTCTCTCTCTCTCTCTCTCCTCTCTCTCCACTCTCTCTCTCTCTCTCTCTCTCTCTCTCTCTCTCTCTCTCTTTCTCTCTCTCTCTCTCTCTCTCTCTCTCTCTCTCTCTCACTCTCTCTCTCTCTCTCTCTCTCTCTCTCTCTCTCTCTCTCTCTCTCTCTCTCTCTCTCTCTCTCCTCTCTCTCCACTCTCTCCCCTCTCTCTCCTCTCTCTCCTCTCTCTCCTCTCTCTCTCCCTTCTTTCTCTCTGTCTTTCTTTCTCTCTTTCCCCCTTCTCTTACTTTTTCTCTCTTTCCCCCTTCTCTTACTTTTTCTCTCTTTCCCTTTCTCCCTCCCACCACCTCTTTCCCTCTCTCCCTCTCTTTCATTTCACCTCATCCCCCTCTCAGACTTTCTCTCTCTCTCTCTTTCTCCCTCCCTCTCTCTCTCTCCCTCTCCCTCCCTCTCTCTCTCTCCCTACCTCTCTCTCTCTCTCTCTCTTTCAATCTCTCTTCCTCTCTCCCTCTCATTCTCATTCTCATTCTCATTCTCACTCCCTCTCACACACGCTCTCGCCATCCCACCCGCCATCCATTACCCTCACGCTTTTCCCCCCCCCCCAGTGTTTGCCTGTCCGTTATCCTCATCTTCCATCTCCTTATCCCGCCGCCCATGTGTTGTTTTGCTCCACATTCGCGCAAGGGAAGAACGCGACTGCCGCTTCCTCTGTCACGATACTGGGTGCTTTCGCGTGCGGCAATGCTGGAGTTTTGTGGGTATTATCTCTTGGGGTTCTTGGAGGGGTGGGGAAGGGAGGACGGGTGGGGAGGGGGAGAGGTCTGAGGTTCTTGTACGGGAAGATGTGTTGGTTGTTTTGTTTTGGTTTTGTTTTGTTTGTTTAATTGTGTCTTTTTCTTCTTTTTTATTGTTGTTCTTCTTTTTCTTCTTTATATAGTTATTTTGCTTCCTTTTCCTACTCTTCCAGCTCCTCCTCTTCCCTCCACTTCTTTCTTCTTTCTTCTTTCATCTATCATCTTTTTCTCCTTTTCTCCTACTTATCATCCTCTTTTTTCATTCTTCCTCCTTTTCTCCTTCTTCTTCTCCTTCTTCTTTTTTACTTCTTCTTATTCTTCTTTTTCTTCTTTTCCCTTTTTTCCTTTTTTTCCTTTTTTTCCTTCCATTCTCCTCCGAAGTTTGAATTCTTTTAATTTAAACATGTCGGTTACGTTGGTGGGTAAGTGGGTGGGTGGAGGGGGTAGTCTGGCCTATTTTAGGGGGTCGGGTTCCCTCACTTTATTGTATTGGTTGTTGCATTGCTATTTCCGCTCTGGGGAGGATAATTGTATATAAATACTGTATGCAATTTCTCTTTTCTTGTATCTCTATCACATACACTCTCTCTGCCTCTTTCTTTCTTTCTTTCTCCATTTGTTTCTCTCTCTCTCTCTTTATCTCTCTTTCTCTCTTTCTTTATTTCTCCGTCTCTCTTTCTTTCTCCCTCCCCATTCTGTCTCTCTCTCTCTCTTTCTCTGTCTCTGTCTCTCTACCTCCCTCTCTTTCTCTCATTCTTTCTATCTATCTATCTATCTATCTATCTATCTATCTATCTATCTCTCTATCTCTCCCTCTCTCCTTCTCTCTATCTCTCTCTCTCTCTATCTATCTATCTATCTATCTATCTATCTATCTATCTCTCCCTCTCTCCTTCTCTCTCTCTCTCTCTCTCTCTCTCTCTCTCTCTCTCTCTCTCTCTCTCTCTCTCTCTCTCTCTCCCTCTCCCTCTCTCTCTCTCTCCTCTCTCTATGTCTCTCTTCCTCTCTCTCTCCTCTCTCTCTCTCTCTCTCTCTCTCTCTCTCTCTCTCTCTCTCTCTCTCTCTCTCTCTCTCTCTCTCTCTCTCTCTCTCTCTCTCTCTCTCTCTCTCTCTCTCTCTCTCTCTCTCTCTCTCTCGCCTCCTTCTCTGAGCGAGGCCGGAAGAAATATTCTTGTCACGAGACCACCGCCCTTGATTCGCTCATGCATTATTCTCTCTGTTGCATTCCCATTGTTTTACCGCAAAGCCTCAATTGTGCTTTTGCTGCTTGTTTGAAAATGGAGTCTCTTGACAGCTGTTGATTGATGAAGATTGGGCTTCCATATGTGTCTTCATTCATCTTTGCCTTTGATTGACACTTGATCCTCGAGTCGATCTTGAAGTTAGTTGTTGAAGAGCTTTGATTGCCTGTTATATATTGTATTTTGTGTGTGTCTGTGTCTGTGTCTGTGAGTGTGTGTGTGTGTTTGTATGTGTGTATGTGTGTGGGGGGGTGTTGATGGACCTATAGATATTTAGACATCTATTGATGTACTGATTATGGTTAAGTACCTAATGTAGACTACCAACATCCATTTACCCTCCCCCTTCCCCCTCCCCCCTTCCCCCCTC